>NW_022200181.1:115790-274426 GCF_009176525.2 Contarinia nasturtii | reverse complement strand
CGATTGTTTGGGCATTATATTCGAGCAGCTCAGTACAGCCGATTTGATGAAGTTGTGTAAAATAAATGCAACAGTTGCCGATGCAGTTGCTGAGCGGGTAGTGCGAAAACACATGATCGATTTCAATGAATGGAATCAAATTTGGAGCACCGAACAAATTTTCGATATTTTCGGAGGATGGATCAAATTTATGTCGATTGGTGAACATAATATTAACCATGAAGTATTAGCCAAGAAGTCATCACCGTTAGAATACTTTTTGGAATTATTGCTTAAAAATTGTGAGTCGCATTGGATTCAAGCAATTTCAATGCATTTCAGCGATTGTGAAGTGAATGCTGAACTATTAAACGCATCAAAGCCATTCTTCGCTGAACTACGCACACTACATTATTCATCGATTGGACATCAAAAAGGTTCCGGTGTCGATCAGCTTTTGACGATAATCACAGATGCAGCCAACAAACTGGAATCTATTCACCTGCAGAATACACATACTAAAGGCACCTGGCTAGGAAGCGCCCACGCGATCAATATCAAGAATATGGCATTAGTTGATTCATCAATATCTGAGGAAGAGAATTGGGACGCATACTTCACACAAAAATCAGCACTCAAAACATTTTCATGGATCAATACGAACACTCCCAACGATAAGCTCTGCGAAAATATTGCACAACATTGTCCGCATTTAGAGCAATTTATTGACATTCAACGTGCAGTTACGGAGGAGTATTTACAAGAAAATTTAAATCGATACAATTATTTGGCATCCGTTGAAAATCTTAAATGCGCACGAATCACATCCTATATGAGAAGCGGACAGGACTTGATAAATTTCTATGCTGATGCCGCACGGAAAAATACATTGGAACATTTATGTATCACGTTTTTAGAGAACGCTCGTTCAAGAATTAACGCCAATGCTGAAGATTATGCGCATTTTAATGACAGATATCCACATTTTACGAGCTTGACCCATTTGGAGATTATAAATAATTCTTCGTGCATGAATTGGAGTGAAATATTCGTGAGTTTTATATCCGATTTGGTTAGTTTACGTGAAATTTGCATTTCGGGTGATGAAGAACTAAATCCAGCGCAAATCTTACTAATAGCAATGGCTGCACCGAATTTAAGCATTTTACGGATGAACGGCGTTCCCATCATCAAGTTGGGTATGGCATTGTCAGCAGCTGGAAGAATTCGAGAAACACCTATCACTGTCATCATCAACAGACAACAAGTATCTCAATTACAAGGACGTGAGATTAGCGATCGTATCAAAATTATAGTTGAATAAAATATTTTCTTAATTAAGTTTTAATTCGGATAAATGATTTAGACTGTATAGATTTTAGACTAAGCTTTTGTACTTTCTTTTCAAATAAATACAATAAAATGTAATCGAAATAATGATGTTACTCATGATATTCTATTGGTTTCAGCCCAAAATCGTATAGTTTAAATACAATTAAGTATCAATTTCGTGCTCGCAAAAAATGCTCATTTTACATTGAGACTTGAAAACATACCTTGACGCCGGTAAGTGTTGGTGGCGCAAATCAAGTTAGAATGCTTTCCGCCATCATATAAGTTTTTCGTGTGATCAACATGAGTCGAATGCGAGTGTTGAATTTGATCGGGGAATGAATGATCATGTGGATACATTAAATTTTATTATCACTTTTCGACCCGACGTTCATTGATCTTAGTTTTTTTTGAAAATTTTGGTATTCATGTCATATACAGACGTTCCAAGGTGAGTTTTGTTTAATTTTGTCCAAAAAAGCATCCTAGATCGAAGTAACTCATATATTGGGGAATTATTAGGTTGTTTTGGTAAAAGTTTTGATTTTTCGTCCCAAAATTCAAAATTTTGTATAGGAAGTGTGCTTCATTTTCATGCAAATTGCTTGAAACTTCACCAATAGCTAAGCTATGATGATTCATTACAAAAGCCATTCATTTTATATCGATACAATGGTAACTTGGTGTACTTTTATATGAACTTCTCAATATTTGGTCAAAAAATCAAAAAATTTGTATGGGACATATGCAAAGTTTTTATCCAAATCGCTCCAAACTTGACCAGTAGTTAGTTTGTGGTCACAATTATGCCTATAATGGCAAAAGAAAACTATTAAGAGCACTTACAGCCAATTTAAATCCGTTTTCTGGTCGTTTTATGTCAATTATTTACTGAAAAATCCTCATTTAGAAAGTTTCCCCCCAGTAGACAGGGTCAAATTTATCAGAAAGGTCCCAGAACAAAAAATGTTCATTTCGACAAGACAAATCGATTCCATTTTGAATTTTACGGATGTCAAATATCGATCCGGTCTACCTCCCATACAACATTTTCGGTTTTGAGCTAAAAATATATATAGACATTTCTTCAAATTAATGTATTTTCATCTGAAATATGATGGCATCTATAGGCGATTCTATGGTTCGTCCGTTAGATTTGGTGAATTTGGACGAAACAAAACTGCAAGCCATCACATTCAAAATACTTAACTACACACAGTGGGCGTGGGGAAAAGTAAAATATGTGGCAAATTTACTGGCAGGAAATTTGATGCTGTAACTGAAAAGGTCACTTCCAACCTCCGAACGTGTATCTCCCTAGAAAACTCGAAGGCAATTTTATCATTGGAAATTGATCATTTAATTGAAATTGTAACATTGATAAATGAAGTATGTTGAAGAAATTGAAACGTTGAAAAACCGTTCAGAAAATGCAAACGAATTTATCAATGGCTTGCTACAACAAATAGACGATTTAAAGAAACAGCATTTGGATGCAAAAAAGAAGCTGCGCGAAAATTTTAAAGGATATCTGAACAAAATTTTATTTCAAATCAACTCTTTCATCATTCTTTTACTTAATATCGAATAAATTGACATTTTCTTCATTTTCCATGATTGTTGTTTAATGATTCATTATCAGTACCATCTGGACTGATGAATGCCACCTTTCGAGTAGACGTATTTCAAAATCAATTTATGGGAATGGAAACACAAATTCAGAAATGTTCCAATGAATAAATAAGATTCAAAGTAAAGCTGCGAAATGAAAAAACCTTGAAAGAAAAGCATCTCATGGTAACTATTGTTGTTCAAAAAAATGATTGAAACTTAAATTTTATTTTGAAAATGATTGAATGTTCAAGTAATTATCGAATGAAAAATGGAAAAAAGTTCTGCTCGCTGTGCTCTTGCACTGGTTATATTGAAGAATTAAAAAAATCGATCCATCATTCCTTGCGGGTTACTCTAACACAATCATACTTAAATGACGCCCACCATTCTGCGCTCAAACGATTTTCCAAATCATCGAATTCGGAATTGTAATGAGCAAGACGGAAACCATAGCTCGTAAAATTGAATTTAACTGGGGATGAATTTCAGGGAAAAGAATGAAATTAATGGAAACTAATCTATAAGTAATGAAAACATTTAGTGAAATTGTAAATTGAATTTACCCATGAAGTCAAGCATGTCGTTAACAGAAAAATGCTGAGCAAAATTGTTGAATTCTCTCAACAATGGCAATTCTTGTACAATTTCTGTCACAATGTTATCGTTGAAATTGATTTTGTCCTACAATGTAAATTTTTCAATCGATATATTCTTCTTGAAGAAGTTTTACCATTGGAATTTGTCCTGTGGTGCACGCAAATTTACACCCAATGTGATGTCTTCGAGTTGATCGAATATGACATTTGACAAGAATTTATCTACGTGTGGATCTTGGTCTTTTCCGATGTTAATATCCAATTTTTTCAACACATTCAAGTTCACCGCAGTTGCAACAAATTGCATAGTGTTACAAGACAAATATAAGTATTCCAACTGTGTAAGCTTTTGACATTCACTCCAGAAGTCTTTGGATATAACTTTGCTAACGAGACTTACGCTACGCAATTGTGGATTACTTTGCAAGGAAGAGAAGAAATGTTCGGTTGAAATATGTTTGCAGCGTTCAATTTTCAAGTAATCTAAATGTGGAAGATTCTTAACGACGAACTTTCTTTTCGCAAAATCACACCGAATCCAATCCAAACGACGCATTGCCGGAAACCATTTGTTAAAATCCATGTTCTTATACAATCGGCAGCAGATCAATTTAACACTTTCAACATTTGCAACATGGTTTTTTTGAATCTTATTTATTCAATGTTCAATAAATCGACAAAAGACGAATACATGAAAATTCTCTCAAGACAATCATCAATGACATCGGTCAGCTTGATTCCATCGGTGGCTTCACCTTCCTCATCGCCAGTTCGTTGATGCTTTGGTTTTGGGTTATTTCCGATTGATTTTTCCGATCGACGTTTCACGCCCGATTTTTTCAATTTTCCTCCTTGATTCATCGTTTTCTGTGAAAAAATGAAAATATACAAATAAATCTCAAAGCAAAACCACCAATTGTATTCATTCGTAGAGATACAAAAAGCTACATACTTTCACTAACAAATTTCGGATATATTTAGAATGTAGATCAACACATCGATTAACTTGTTTATACAAACAATATGCTCAAATCAATAAGTCCATTTTTCTACATTCTGGACGCTTCGTTCATAATTGTACAATATCGTAGAATTGCAGAACTGTTCACAAAATTAAGAACTTTTTGAAATAATTATACTAAATCATAATTGAAAAAATCGAATTTGATTTGAAGCGGGATGTTTTTAGTAAGTGGACTTCAGGAACTGAAGTATGAAATTGGAAAAAATGTAATGTGTACTCACTTGTGTCCACTTTTATGGAATATCTTGGAAAAATTACGGGAAATTCGTTTAATTTGTTTGCGTTGTATTTCAACTTCGTTGAAGCTTCTTGGAACTGAAATTTTCTTGGAAAACTACGAAATTAATACGATTTTGCGATGCCAAAAAATGTATTCAAGATTCTTGGTGTATGAAGGCGACCATGGCGGAAAGGAACGATGACCTATAAATGACTTACTCCTTTGGGCTGTGTTCGTGACAAATGCCTACTGCCAATGTGACAATGTATTATTACGTCACTGTGTGGCACGCATACCATCAAACCAACTGATCTGATTTTCGAATTGACAAAGAGCATGGAGACTTCAAAATGTAAATTTTACGGAGTATTTTCGATTACGGTATGAATTGCAATCACTGCATTCAGATGGGTGCGTGAAATATAAAATTCTTAAAATGTTAACAATTCGAATGCGAAAAGGTTAATGTTCCTTTGTATAAAGAATTTCTATTATTTTAAAAATTGAAACATTTCTGCCATTTTATATCTATGAACTGGTTACACCTGAAAAATTCAATGTTGTCAAGAGTCATAGAATAAAAAGAAACTTACAAAATATATTAATTTTTTCTTCGAAAACTTCTCTTTATTCATACTAATTCAATTGATTTTAAGTTTAATGAAGTTATTATCTTTTCAAAAAATTGTCTTTCTCTGTTATTCTGTCTTTCTCCGACAGGGGTTTTTTTGGCACAAGGAATCCGAATATGATGGTAGTTTTGCGATACAAATAATATTCGATGCACTCTTCATACAAAAGTCACCAAAAATTTGGATTTTTGTATGGGAGGTACCCATATGTTTGATTGACATTTGAAACTTGATGAGATTATTTATTTTGATAAGAAAAGAATATTCACAAGTTTTTACGGTGATTCAAGTTACTGCAAAGGACCATAGTTTAAGTTTATTTCCAAAAATTTCGGTTCCTAACGTACGTAAGCCTCTTTATTTTCCTTGACCTTAATTACTTCAAATGTGATATTTATCAATAAATGGCCTTATGTAAAACAAAGAAGAAATTTCCTATTGATTTCCTATTCGAAAAGTAAGTTCGCGAAGCGAACATGTGTTGGTACAAACAATATACAAACATATTATTTTAAACAATAACCAACAGCTTATATTTATAATAATATTGAAAGACACTTATTAAATACATTTATTCGGTACATTTGCTGATCTAAAGATTCTTATGAAAACATATTAGTAATCACTTCGATTATTGTGTAAAATATTCAATAAATCTTGGTCAGATGAGAAAAAAAAAAAACAAAAAACCATTCAAATTTATTTATTCTTATTCTAACTTAAATCAACCGCCTATGTAGAAAGTATATATATAGAAATAATTTCGGAAGAAAAACCAATTATAAATTATATAGTGAAGTCAATCAAAAACAACACCTTTTCGTCATGCACTTAAAAAATGTTTATTGGCACAAAAATATTGTATTTCAACAAATGCCAACATTTTGCGAAAGGTTCATTGTACAGTGCATTTCTGAAACACAAAGGCATATACGACTCATAGTATTTGTTTGTGCAATAAAAAGATTCAATTAAGCGAGATCTGAAAAGACGAGCTTTTTGTGAGCTAGCCGAATAAAGTACAACAAACGACAACAACAACAGAAGAAAAAAGATATTTGGAAGCACAAAAATATTTTTCCAACCAAACCAAAGTGATGTGTCCCTCAGCAGCAACGTAATCATATAGGACAACATGCCATCACGGTTAATGCTATTGGTTGTGGTATGTTGGATAACGTTGATTTTATGGGAGATATTGTTATTTATTTGTTCGAGAACATCAAAACAAAGCAACAAAACAGCATATAAATTCGAAAAATTCGGATGAAATACTATGATCTACATTTTGTCTAAAAAGAACAAATATCGGAAATGGCTCCTTCATGGTCTTACACGCGACACGTGTGAAAAACGGCAATTTGTATAAAAATCGTTAATCGTACCCAAACTTCCTGGCGGCAGTGTAAGTCATATAAAGAAATTGATTATTACAATATTTCTCTTTCAGTTGTTTGGATTGACATAAACTTATGTCTTGATATTTATTCAATTTTCTAAATTCAATTAAGAATGCATTTAGAAAGATTTGCTGAACGAGGATCTTTTTTAATAATTAAAAAAAATAAAAATTGACTTTGAATATTTTCCATTTTGATTAAAAACTGTTTTATTCCAAAATCTTGAAAAAAAAAACGATATTCAAACTGTCATTATTTCAATAAATAAATGTGGCGACACAATTCTGCACAATTGTCATTTTTATATAAACAGCATTTCTAGGAATACGACGATGGCAAACAGTAAACACATAAAATGTGTGCGGTATCAATACTTTAAAGTCAATTGAGAATGCATGCGAATTGCTTTGACTGTGTCATTCAAAGTGATGTTCTGTTTGTGTTAGTGCACCAACTACCGAACAAATATCAAACGCTTCAAAGTATCCTATTACATACCCAGACAGCAAAGCAAAGTGGACTAGACATTGTTGTGCATGCCATACAGTATTGCATTGTCAACACAAGATATCATACAGTGACTGTGAAAATTATATTACTTTTTAATTGAATAAAAACATTAAAATGACGTCCAATATTTTAAATGATGAAATCGTACGATGGCTTAGTGTTATCGATATCGAGACCACAAGATCGCTAAATTTTATGAAAGAGCATCTTCTAAGTTCGGGTAGCGGAATTGATCCAGGATTTAAGATAAATTTGTTGAAAAGTGCAAACTACAGGTAACGCTATTATGATACATCTTAAAATTGTGTATTAATTGAATATAATTTTAGGCTAATGGAAATTTTCAAACGATTTGAAATGGCATTACAAATTGAAAGATCGTTGAAGATTTCAACCAACGAAAGGAATACCATTGAAAGCGACATTCAAATGGTGGAAAATACACCATTTGCCGTTGCAAGAGTCGATCAACCAAATGTGAAGAGCACTCCATACATGATGATCGACGAAACAATCAACCTTGACGCAAATGAAATTGAAGTCGACGTGCCTATGCCACAACAAAATTTCCATTCCAATGATTTAACTGTCCAGGAAGAACATGTTGGCAATATTTCCAATGCACCGATGTCAAAACAACATATCCAATCGAATAGTTTGAGCGTACAAAAAGGATGTGGTGGTAAAAAATTTCATAAATTTTGTATGCTTATCAAATTTAATGAATTTCTTTGTATTTGCCAGATGTCAAAACAAACAATCGCAAAGAATGGATGTGCTTCCATTGCAACGAAGCAAAAGTTCAGAACATAAAAGATTTTGTGTTTTCAACATTGGATGAATTGAATGATCATTGGCGATTCCAACATTCAGCCTTGCCCTTCAAATATCTTCTGATTGATTTAATGCAATGCCACATTGGAAAATGTCGATACTTTAGCAATTTTCAAGGTCTTCGGAAACATCATCATAAGCAACATCAAAAAGACATTTTTGTTGCCGCTCAAAATGGTCGATGCGTTTTATGTTTTTATGCTGGAAAAGATTTGGATAAGCATCATTGCGAACAACTTGACTTAATCATTGAATTACGACTATCCAATCCGGTTATGTATACGGAAGAAACCGTAGCGGAATTGCAAACATTGAATGGCAACCGGCGATTTGATTGCAAACATTGCAACATTATTTTTGATACACAACAAGAAGTGATGTATCATCATCGTAAAAATCACGGGTATGAAAACAAATTCTTGTGTTTATAAATAGTTTTGTTATTCTAATGTGATATGAATTGAATATTAAGCCATCAGGTGATCAACATTGGGATCAATGGGACGCGACCAATTGCTGGACTAATTTGTGGTTGCTGTAAAATGGATATTTCACCCCAAACACATGTTAGTCATCTCAAAGCTGTGGCTCAAGAACGCTGGTCCAAAGGGAAAACATGGAACGCATGGTATCGACAGTTCATAATGGATTTTTTGAAAACAAAAGTTCTATTCGACAATGGTCTCGTGGTTTATAAGCAAAATTTAGTTGCAACAAATATCGGCGGGTATTCTGGCTTCAAAAACCTGGCTGAACAGTTGTACGAATCATTAAATGCATGAAGATCATACCGTATGATTCATACGAATTGATTCGGTTTTTATTTCTATTTTATAGTTGATCCGGTTAAGTAAATTTCATTGCATGTGTGTCATTCGATGACTTTTTTTTTTAGCTACCTCTATTACTATTCATTTTAATGAAGCTCTCTCTAGTTCTCCAAACATTGATTACAATGATACATTTTTTTTTTAAATAACCACCCGTAAAATTCAATTTACATCGAATCAGAATCCGAATTGAATAACATTTTTACTTCAGCTGACAAAATTGTCGATAAAAAAAACAAAACATTCAATTTGTACGTTCAAAATTTATTTATCCGATAGCCACAAGTCAAGAATTATTATTTAAGTCTATTACAAGATATTAAATTAAGCCATCCATTTGTGCCTTGATTAGCGGGCGTCGAACACGATCACTAAAAAAACACAAAAACATTATGATTAAGCCGTATATACAAAACAAAAAATGTTTGTATAGTTAAAAACAAAATTTGTCCTCAACTATTCATGCATTTACTTACATCGCTTTGTACGTTTTTTGTACATGATCCGATAACCACATTCACGGCACCGAATTGCATCTTTTGGCCGCATCTCGTTTTCACAGTGACATTCTGATGAAAGAAAAGGAAAACAAAATTGGTATTTGAAAAAAAAAAAAATTTATAAAAAGATGTAGTTTTAAAGAAATAAACAAATTGAGAAGATATACATATGCTAAATGCACTAATTACAAGGTTGTTTCATGTTATACATGCAAAACTACTCTATTGTAAAATCTTACCGCCACAAACGTAAACCATGGCCGTTTTGAGTACTGTATCCTTGGAGCTTGGTTCAGACATCGTTTTGTTGTTGCTTAATTGTTATAAAATCGAAATTAAATTAGAAAAATCACCAATTTTAAGCACGAGTCGTTGTGAATCCTAACAAAGCACGCACTTGAATTTGACAGAATGGAATTTTGACACCTAACCTTAACACAGCATGTCAAATGTTAATTCACTGAATATCCGTTTGACGTCGCCACACAAAACGAAACTCTTCAACAAATTACACACATTCAAAAGAAAAAACTTCAACTTTTCTGATATCAAATTATTTTTGAATTGTTTGCATCAAAATTTCAATGCTTGAATATTGTTTTGCTTCAATTTTTCCAGTGAATACACATAACACAACAATGCTACCGTATATTTTTCATTGGGGCAAAAGTGCTGAATAAATGACAATATTTGTCTAATACATAGACGCTATGATTCAATTTTTCTGGTGTACATGTATGCGTTACACAGAGCTGTCAGTAGAGCATAGTTTGTTTTAGTTATTGGAGACGAGATAGATAAAAACAGATAAACTATAGGCGGCATTTTTCTTGTTACCAAATTTGGCTAAAAAACATTTTTAATTGGCAAAGATTTTACATTCAGTCTAGAGACGCTTTGTAAAAACAATGAAGACTGTGTTTATGGTTGCAGAAAAGCCGTCGTTGGCTGCATCGTTGGCAAATATACTGAGCAATGGACGAAATTCTAATCGAAAAGGTGAAGATTTTTTTTAAATATAAATTTGGTATGAACGCAAATTTTTTTTTGTTTCAAATAATAAGGTTCGAATAATTCGTGTTCGGTACATGAATGGAAAGGGCTATTTCGAAATGAAAATGTTCTATTTAAAATGACATCGGTGTGCGGGCATGTCATGTCACTCGACTTCGTGGGTAAATATCGATTATCATATTTTGGCTCCTCGGTGCGCATTTTTTTAATTGTACATTTTTTTCAGGTAAATACAATTCATGGGATAGAGTCGATCCGGTTGAATTATTCACGTGCCCAACCGAAAAGAAAGAAGCAACACCAAAATTACGAATGCGACAATTTCTTGGTCAAGAATCAAAAGGATGTGACTACTTAGTATTATGGCTGGATTGCGACAAAGAAGGTGAAAACATTTGTTTCGAAGTGATAGATGCCGTGTCACGTTCAATTCGTAATGTATATTCAAACGAAGTGACGTATCGTGCAAAATTCTCGGCCATCACCGAAAAGGACATTAAATATGCGATGAACAATTTAATTCGGCCGAATGAAAATGAGGCTCGAAGTGTTGATGCGCGACAAGAAATCGATTTGCGTATTGGATGCGCGTTTACACGTTTTCAAACCAAATTTTTCCAAGGACATTATGGCGATTTGGATTCATCGCTAATTTCATATGGACCATGTCAGACACCAACGCTTGGATTTTGTGTTCAGCGACAGGATGAAATTCAAAATTTTAAGCCCGAATCATTTTGGTATGTTCAATTGTCGGTTGGCAATCCAGATGTTACACTGGAATGGGCCAGAAATCGCATTTTTACCAAAGATGTTGCCAACTTCTTTATGAACAACGTGAAAAAACACAAAGAAGCTTAGTAAGCTATACATTCTATTCCATTCAATTTCATTTTAAATACTGAAAAATCGGCTTTGATTTTATTTAGCGTTGAGAGCGTAACGGAGAAAGATCAGGTAAAGCCACGGCCATTGGCTTTGAATACTGTTGAATTGATGAGAGCTGCCAGTAGTGGATTGGGTATTGGTCCGCATAATGCAATGCAATATGCGGAACGTCTATATACTCAAGGTTTCATCAGTTATCCGCGTACAGAAACTACAAGCTATCCACAAAACTTTGATTTAATGTAAGCATTACATTGTTGTTCTTAAGAGAAAAAAAAAGTACATTTCCTTTAATTTTTTCCTTGTTTTTGCAGTGGTGTTGTACGTTTGTTGCAGCCATCATCAGAATTTGGAACTGAAGCGAAGGAAATTTCACAAAATTTCAATTCACCACGACGTGGAACGGACTGTGGTGACCATCCACCCATCACCCCTATGAAATTAATGAGTAACAATTTTTCTTTGTTTAGTTGTTGTTTTTTCACACATTAACTTTTTTTATACGTACAGATAGAGGTGAATGTGATAATGATACATGGAGAGTGTACGATTACATATGTCGTCATTTCTTGGCTACTGTTTCACATGATTTACGCTACAAACAAACAACATCAAGATTTACGGTTGGTAGTGAGAAATTTTCGTGCACAACCAATAAGTTGGTTGATCCGGGATACACAAAAGTCATGACATGGCAGGCGTTTGGAAAGGATGATATAGCCCAAACATTTAAACAAGGCGATTCATTGAAAATCAACGAATATAAATTGGTCGAGAGTCAAACAGGTGATGAATCTTATCGATTTACAATATTAATTTGTGTGTAGTTAGTAGTGGTTATTGTGAATGGGGTTAAGGTAAACCAAGAGGTAAACATTTGTGTTTATCAAAGATGACTTTTACTGCTATTAAATTTAATTTTCAATTGGATTTTTTTTAATAGGTCCACCTGATTATTTGACAGAGTCCGAGCTAGTAAGTGATATATTTTTATTTCATTCAATTCGATATACTTTAAAATGATTTGAAATTCAAATACTAAAAATACTGTTGTGTCTGTTTTTAGATTACACTAATGGAAAAACATGGCATCGGAACAGGTATAAAGGATTTTTTGGATTTAATAATGACGACATTTTCGATACTTATTTCGATTTTACCAATTTTTTAGATGCTTCGATTCCGGTCCATATAAACAACATTTGTCAACGAAATTACGTGACCATTGGATCAAGTCGACGTCTAATTCCAACAACTCTCGGCAGTGTTTTAGTTCATGGTAAACGATTTGAAAAGAAAACGATTGATATTGGTGCATAATAATTCAAAAATGTCAAAATTTAGGATACCAGAAAATCGATCCAGAGCTTGTGCTCCCAACCATGCGCTCGGATGTGGAAAAAGCATTAAATTTAATTGCAGCCGGTTCGGCCGATTTCAATGCGGTTCTAAAGCATGCCATTGAAATATTTCGCATGAAATTTTTATTTTTCGTTCAAAATATAACCGTAATGGACTCACTATTCGAGTCATCGTTTGCATCGATTGCCGATTCTGGAAAAGCATTTTCACGATGCGGTAAATGTCGACGATACATGAAGTACATTCAAACGATGCCCGCCCGTTTACACTGTACTCAATGCGATGACACATACACATTACCAAAGGATGGCACCGTTAGGTTTGTAGTGAAGTATTCAAGTGTGTATTGTATACCTTTTCACAATGACCTTTTATTCTTTACAGGGCATACAAAGAGCTTCGGTGTCCGCTTGATGATTTTGAATTGCTTGCATTCTCGAGTGGAACTAAGGGTCGATCTTTTCCATTATGTCCATATTGTTATGCCAATCCACCGTTTAAAGGAATGCCAAATAAAGGCGGTTGTAATTCATGTATGCATCCAACGTGCGCACATTCGATGAATCAACTTGGTGTTTCTGTATGTGATGAATGTGATCGTGGCATTCTAGTGCTGGATTGTACATCAGCACCGAAAAAGTGGAAATTAGGCTGCAATTCATGCGATGTCATTATAAATATTTTCAACAAAGCATCAAAAGTGACAGTCAATGAGAATAAACAATGTGAAGAATGCTCAGCACAATTGGTTACTGTTGTGTATAAAGCCGATCAATCAAAATTCAAGGACAATGCCGAAGAGAAAACCGGCTGTTTATTTTGTAGCATCGATTTTATACCATTGGTGGAAAAACATCGGGCCGTTGCCACGAAACCAATTCAAACGAATTCCGTACGTGGTGGCAGAGGCAGAGGTAGTGTTTCCATCGGAAATGGTCCATCACGTGGCGGAGCATCGAATCGTGGCAATAGAGGACGCCCACCGAAAGATAAAATGGCTCAACTTGCCGCTTATTTTGTTTAAATTATAGTATTCATCATTGACATTTTTAAGTTAGCAAAGTCAATATTATAACAAACAGAAAAATATTTCTTCTTTTAAAAAAAATTGCAAATACTCCAGATCAACTAACAGAGAATTGTGAATATACATGATCCGCTCATGTGATATTTAGTCATTTTATTTTGAACAATTAATTTACAATACTGATTTTAACAATTTTGTGCATTTTGATTCATATTTTTTGTCGCAATGTTAAATTGAATTCGGTCAATTTCTAAAGCGACACAAATGAAAAAAAAAACCATATTTAATAAAATATTAACAATTATTTGCGAACAATTTGGTATTTCATTGTAGTGATATTCCGAATTTTGCAGCGACCAAAATTGAGACTGATTTCTTTGAATAATTATTTAAAGCTGATTACAAATGTTAATTTAGAAGTATTCGTTTTCAGATCAAAGTACAACACGACTCATTTTGGATTCCACAGCATACCAAACCTTTTCTCTCTTTTTCGCACACTGTAAATAAATATTTCTTCGAATTTTGTTCAATACTGCATAAATCAACAAATACATGCATAAATTGTTAGTCGATATCACGTAAACGGTGACAACGTAAGTGATGCGACTCACTTAACACAGATGTGACTCACACATTTATGCGGCATCAAACTTAAGAGCTCAACGTCAACTTCATTTGAATATAGTGCGCACACACATTCAATACTTTTTGTATCAAGTGGACGCCACAATTCTGAAGTAGCCCTTTTTAACAGTAAAACTTACGTCGCAAACGTCAAACGGTACAAAAATTAAATGCAATAATTTGATTGCTTGCCATTTTGTTTGAAAATGGAGCCAGTTGGACGACCGCATTCGCGATTTGGGCGATTTGGAGGTAAAATCTGGATAGATTCGAACGGAGCCTGCTGTTACGAGTGCGATTTTTGTAAAAGACCATTTTTTTCGGGTCGTTCGTTCGAGTCGCACGTTTCTCGGCACCATACCAACGACTTTTCAAAAGTTACTAATGTCTACGCCAATCGAGCTGTCTACGAAAAAACTCAGCGCCAACCTACTGGATACGAAGTAAACCGATCAATGCATGTAAAAGTCCGCAGCGAGGAACAATTTTCCTGCAACAAATGTACACGAGTATTTGACAGTTTGGAACGTCTACGAAGACATGTTCGCGAACACCATCAATTTTCATGTATCTACTGTCCAATTGACGCAGTCAAAAGTTTCGAAACCGAAAAAGGATTGTCGTCACATCATGGTCGTTGTCATCCATCATTATTTCCATACAAATGCTCAATCTGCCCACGCTCATTCAAACGCAAGGACGATTTGTGCCAACATAAGCAAACCAATCATATTCGTGGCAATGAAGTGAAGTGTGATTTTTGTCCGAAAAAATTGATGTCAGTTTACGAGAAAGACAATCACATCAAAAAACATCACTCTGATCGACGTTACCATTGCTTTTTGTGCACCGAATATCGGACGACGAGCGCAACAAATCTAAAACGTCACACCAAAGAAAAGCATCCAGGTCAACAGCAACCATAATGGCCAATTCATTGATGAATTCAACACTCTCTATAATAATAGTCGAGTCTAATTAGTTATTATTATGCACATATAGCATTAAACTAAAATTAGACATTCATAATTTGCATCAAAATGCATGCAAATGTTACCTTTTGTTTAATAAACAAATATTTCATAAATAAATTATACCGAATGTTTAATATGAATTTTCATGTTTTCTAGTTTGGAAATTGTAAGTACTAAATACTCTTGGTAAAATTTTAAAACACATTATTAGTTTTTTGTTGAGAGGAAAAAACACACGCATAAGATTTATTTATTTTGCATTGGATTCTCTAAAGTCTTACACAAAGTGAGGAAAATTGTATTAAAAAGTGAGGTTCAGAATTTAAAAATTGTAATGATTAAAGTGAATATATTTGATGATCTATTACAAATTGATAAGAAATGAAAGTACCATGGATTATGAATTGTGATGTTGGATATGTAATAAGTTTAGAAAAACAAATGAAGCGATTGAGTAAATATTTATATATGTATTCCAAAATGGGATTGTTTTTAAAATGGTTCTTATGTTAAATAGACTGTGAGCTCATAATTTGTTTGTTTTGTTGGATTGATATACCATTTTATTGTGATAGATTGTCATCACAATCGTTGACTGTAATCGATTTGGTTACTGGTAGTGGTGAAAATAGTTCATCGTCTTCTTCATTCTCCTGTGAATCCTCTGGTTCGCCTAATGCATGTACAAATTCATAAAAATCGATTCTACCATCGCCATCTACATCAACTTCTTTGATCATATCTTCGACTGAAAGATGCACATAATAACGAAAATAGAATTTGTATTGATGAAATTAAATTAAATGAATCTTACTTTCATCTTCATCCAGATCCTCACCCAAACATTGCAAGACCTTCAAAAATTAAAAGAAAAGTATAATTTTTTTAAAAAAAGATTCATCAATTCAAGTCATTCAAGCCAATTTGGATTGTAAAAACTCTATTGTTATAATCGAAATATATACGTATGTGGGTCTCACCGCACGCAAATCGGAAGCTGTAATATATCCTCGATTGTGTTTATCAAAGACACGAAAAGCATCGCGCAATTCACGTTCTTCTTGATCAGCTGAAGATTCGGCGGTAGCATCGGTCATATTACTAAGAATATCGACAAATTCTTCAAAACTCACATTCCCGTCGCCTACAAATTTTGTTCATTTTAAAATTACGCCAATCACAGTCAATCAATCTTAAAATATTATGTAAAATCAAATTAAATGTACCATCAATATCAATTTCCAAAAGCATATCGCGTAATTCTTCAACACGTGCAAATTGTCCCAATGAGCGCATAACACTTCCCAATTCTTCTTTGGTAATCGATCCATCTCCGTCCTTGTCAAACAGTCTGAACGCCTCACGGAATTCTGAAATTCACCATTTTTTTTGAATAAATATAAACAATTCAAGATACTAAAATAATTAACCGACTTCATTAACTGATGAAATATAATAAATTGTCCGTAATATAATTATTTTACCCTTCATTTGGCTTTTTGATATCAATCGGCGATTGTCGATAACTTTACGCCCAGATGATGATGAAAAGAATACACCATCCGTACTTGAATTAGCACTGCGGCATGGAATCGGTGATTCAACCGATATATCTTGACTTCCATCGGTGTACCGTATTATACTGCTCGCATCTGAAATCGAGTCCACTTGCTCGATATTATTTTCATAATCCGTGTTCGCTGCATTCCGCTCATTGTTATTTCGAGTCTGTTAACGATATTATACAATCAATTCTATTCATATTGATTTTTGCTCTGTTAATTTTTAATAGCTCTATATATTGGCGCCGATGATAAGGTAAAAGCAACCTGCCTTACTGCATAACAAGAAAATTAAATTGCGAACAAAACATCATACCATTAGCTGCCTTATTTCCTTTGTTGATGCAGTGAGAAAACTGTTCACCGCCGAAAAAATTTTGCCTTCCAATGTGACGGTTTTTTAAAATAAAAATCGACACACACACACAAACACCAACAATTACAGTTGTATGAAATCTAGGACGTCACGTAAGATTTATGATTCGTTTACTTTACGATGACATTAAAACTCCTGTAAAAGTGACAATGAGCAAAAGTTATTATCAAGTTGAAGACAATGCAAGAGTTGATTGATAAATTCAATTTAAATCATTGTCGCTTGAATATCTTGAACAAAATTACACAACTTTACGAAACTCAAAATCGTGAACAAAGAAGAAATTAGCTTTTTTCGTCTATGGTATGAAATTTGTAAAGTTGAAGTACTATACAATTTATTTCGCATTTTAATAAACAGCAAATATGTATTTATATTTTGAATTTGAGTTACTTCAAAAATTTCGTTTACATGTCATATGTCTGGCTACATACAGCTGGCATATATACTTCTCCGTATCAATATTAAGACTACAAAATACAAACATTCTCCGCCCCTTTTCTTTCAAAGCATGGGCGACTTCAATTTTATTTATGTATATTTTACATTCGAATGAATCGATTCAGCTGAATTTATTCCACTCAAATTCGGAATTATTTATAGATTCATGTTGAAATAACTTCTTCTCCGAAGTAAAATCTCGTTTTTACCTGAGTTCAGCGGCCGGAATAATTCATTTGGAATATAGTGAGTATGTTTCTTTGATATAATACCGCAAGATAACTTATCATTCTGAACCATACCTCATGCCCTGTGCACGGGGTATTTATAGTAAAAAACGTTGAGATACGAGCACACTTTTGTTTGTCGAAGATTTTTTTTTCATTCACGACATCATTTCGATTCTAGATGCGATTGATTCTCACTACAAAACGCCGATGGAATTAACCGAGACCTTGAATGAGAGCAACTCAAGGCTGTTTTTCGCAACATCAATTTTACGGTCGTATCGTCGTCGGGGACCCAAGACGGTACGTGGTAAACGAATGCACAGTTTTCGATAAACACGTTTTCCATTTAGATATATATCGTACAATAAAATCAGCGACTTTGAAAGACCCATTCATTTTTTATTTTCCGTTATCTAAGTCTATGTATATCATTTCAAATGGATCCACATTCGTTCTAGCATATATAGCATTCTTTTATTGTCGATTTGTAATTTAAAATTTTCAGATGAAAGACTTCTGCGTTAATAGTTTCCACCTCGTCATCAAATCTCAAAGGAAATAATAAACATTTTTCCAGAGAATCGCTTTCATAATAACTCAACTACGAACAATGTTTTTAATTTTTCATGTAAACTACCGCAGAGAGAGAGAGAAAGAACTTTTTTTGTACCCCATTCCACTTTATTATACTCGGAAACACCTCCTACCAATTTATGCGAACAATCAATGTTGATTGCATTTAATATATTTTGCAATTGGATGGAAAAAACTTTCTCAGGCATATGTTTGTCGTTTGTATTATGGACGGCAAGAACTTTTACTGAAATAATCACTCTCAAAATGCCAATGACATTGAGAGAGAGGGAGAGAGAGAGAAAAAAAGCCCTTCAAAACATCGTTTAAATAAATGGGAATCCGTTTTGTTCGTAATGAAATGGTGTTTCTGTCGTTGCTACAAATGTTGAACAGTTATACATGTTGCAAAGTACGACAATGATACAGCTATTTTCACATCTTTTATCGCTCGTTGTGTTTGTAAATTCCGTAAATACAATGGTTTTTTTTAACCCTTATACGTGATATGCAGGTTTTTTTATTCTATGTCATTTTCTAAGTACATTAGAAATGAACACACACTAAATTTAATTCATCCAAAGAATTAACCACTTCAAATGAAAGGTGAAATTAATTCTAGCACGTTGCTTGACGAACATGAGATGTTTTAATGAAATTAATGTGCAAGTAGGGCTTTAATTCATCTAAAATCAGTAACGTACATGTTAACGAATATAATTACTCAAGCTGTGACTGAATCAATGTAGCAAAGCTCAAACGTATAATGAAAATGATGTGCTTAGCTCTAAAACATTTCTTAAGACATTTGATACAGAAAACTATGTACTTGAAGTACCATTTTCCACACGATATAACTTATGAACTATATCAGCTCAGGCAATTATGTAAATGCAAAAAAGCTATGTATCCTAGTTTTTCTGTTGTTTTTTTTTATGTTCAAGATTATTTTGACATCATTTTTTCTTGCAATAGAAAATAAATATTTAATGATGGTAGTTGTACATGGAAAGGATTTTAATCAAATTGGAAAATGTATTGGCAGAGTGAACTTACATTTATTTACTTGGATTCACTTGTATAAATAACACCTGATATACACGTTTTGAATTCAAAATGATTATTTTTTCCACGCAAAAAAGAAACAAATCTTATAAATTATCGACAAAATGCTGTGAAAATTGTGTTCGACATGCGCTAGTTTAATGTCAAGCGGCTGAAAAATGGATAAAGACTGAATTTTCGTGACTACATCCGATACGGTTTTATAGGCTTCACGAGATGCGGAGAAATGGATGCAACAAGAATGAGATGAACGAGAGCATAATTTTCATGCTGATGGTGGATGTTCTTTGGTTGAAGGGGAAATATATTAAGCTTATTTGAATTGTTGGGCTTTGTTCTTTTGAAGTGGGATCGCATGCACAAGCGCAATATCAACTTGATAATGATTTGCACAGTATGTACCATGTGGATGATTGTAACAACAACAGCATTGTGTCAACAATATACTTGCTATGGATTAAGTCATCGAAATGCATAAAATAAACATAGGACACTGTTTACTAAAAAATTATGCATGCAATTCAAAATAAACTGATAGTAGTTCAAAAATAGAGTTTAAAAATTGTATGCATATTTAACGAAGTGTTTGCAGATCTTCACAAGAAAATTATTATTATGCATTTGAAAATAGTCCATTATAACTTTGACACATGTGCACCTTTATTTTTGTCATTCTTTTCACGATTTAATCAAATTATTTTCTGTGCTTCCGTTCAATATTAGGTGCTCAAATCTCGTTCTATAGAAGATATATCAACCGGCTAAGCCTATGAAGAGACAAAATGCGAATTCCCCTCATCTGTGCCATCTTGTATTCCATAGTTGAACTCAATTTAGTTACAATGAATTGAATCGAAAAAGAGAAAAAAAACAACAACAGTAACATGGCTACATAGATCTGTTGACCAGTGAGATACGTATAGCAATGGAATGAAAGAATGAAGAAAGCGTATATGTGTATGTATGCATCAGCACGCATAGATGTACATTCTGTGTGGCCGTGCTATTGTTGTTGTTCTTTCACTTTTTCATTTCAATGCTACAGAATTAAATTCAGTTTTTGCATCTAATTCACACTAAAATCAGATGGCGCTCATTAGCGAGATTCGCAAAAAAAAGTCTCCAATCTCATACAAATATACACCGGCTGAGATATATAGATATATCTAGTTAAATTCTACACCATTTTGATTTTTTTTACTCTAATAAGAAGAAAAGTAAAACAACATTACTTCAAATAACTGTAGTTTTTTTTATTTCAATTTTTAATCACTAGGCATTATAATTATCTGTCTTAGTTCTATAAAAAAAACTTAGTTCAGCTCTTTATGCTATAAAGTTTACTGAATTTGCTTTAAAATATGGTAAAAAAACTGCTTTACTCTTCATTATTTTTCTCGATGCTACATTGTAGTTATTCATTTTCCAACTGAATAGCGAGAGATCTAATGATATTCAATAATATCAGTTACGTTAAATAAGATCTAATATAGATCTTAACGATCGTTTCAATGTTATCCTACACGAAATCATCAACGATTTGAAAATCGAGGGGGCCGTGATGGAAGTGGCGGCGGTGGTGGTGGTGGACCAAAATTTATGCGATGCATCGGAAAGTTTCCTGTGCAAAGAAAAATCGAAAATAAAATATACAACATTTAAAATCAATTAATTCACAATGCATATTAGTGATATAATTTATTGCTATTACCAGGGTTATTATTTGTATTGTATCTGTGTGGGCCGCGTGGTGGCATTCCTCCCATCAATTGTGAATTCGACTGCATTGCCTTCGGCGGTGCCGATGAATTGGGTGGCATACGATAAAACACAGCCCGTGTTTCCGATTGCTCGTTATCGTTTCCCATGCGTTGATTAAAGTGATTGAAATTGTTTGACATCGGATGCTCATCTAATAATTTTAAATCATTTCAAATCGAATAAATTAGTTAATCAATTGGTTTTCATATATTTGATTATAAAAAATTAACTACATTTTCATACTTAAAAATTAATCTCACACAAACTACATTTGAAAAATTACTGAACCAAACCGCCGATTTGAAAAACCGTCATACTCCAAAAGTATGTTGATGAAATTGACCTCATACCCTTGCTATTTAATTTGGAAACCTAAAAAATGGAATGTACGAAAAATGCAACGTTGAACGAAATATATCCAACGATGACTGCTGCAATCCAGATGATTTATTTGTTGAAGAAAGGACAAAAACAACAACAACAACAACAACAACAATTGTTGGAAAATAAATATGCGGCCATTGCGGTCGTCTTCCAATCCATTGATTTTATCCAGATGCTGAAAAGTCTCATTGTGATTAATTCCCACTGAACAAACAAACACACCAAACCTATGAATACTCTTGCATACCGCGTTTACGACTTTTTAGTACAACTAAGTGAATGTGGTATGAAAAAGTATCTACGCCAATTTTGGTTATTACATTTATCATCAACAGATCGCAATTTATCACAGATGTTAAAACTTCAAACTCTCAAGCACTCAATCAATTCATCAAACATTCGAAACCAATTTTATACATCTATAAGTACCAAACTGATCTTACACTAGCTTAAATTTTAATTAATTCGATTCTTACTCTAGGCAATAAAACTAAATTAAATGAAAATTGAACATTCATCGATGTGTGCCACCGTCATCATCCAGAAGCCGTCGGAATCACTCCAGAAGTCCTAGAATCTTACATATAATCAAAATGCCTACGAAATCTATTGTTACTTATTTACTTGAAAAAAGTGAGGTGAGTGTATTTGATAAAAATTTAAGCTAAATGTGTGTTGGAAAATGTTTAAGGGTTTCTCAATTTCAATATGAGAATACAATACCTTGAGTGTTAGTAGTGGTCACTGTGACTGGAGTTGAAGCCAACGATAAACCACTGTTTGTTGTGTTTATCGTAGCATACTGCTGCAGGTGTTGCTGTGTTCCACCATTATTCGATCTAAGCAATTTTTTTAATTGTTATTTATTCATTTAAATAACGAAATTTAAAATGCAATTTTTTATATGTTTGATGGAATAACATCCAAAAAGATACTTATCTAAATAAAAAAAACTGAAACATAAACTATATGTTAATATACTATAATGTATTCATTTTCATTGTAATGTTAATTTGATTGCTAGTTAAGTAAAAAAACTGTGTTTGGAACATTTGTTAGTTTATGTTTCAGTTTTATCATCGGAAAATAAATAAATTTGTTTTTCATTAAATGCTACAAACATTTAGGGTTTATGAGGGAAAAATGAACAATATTTAAAATATAAAAATAAAATAATCGATTTGAGTAAACGTTTTCCAAACATCAAATTCAAATATAAATTGTATTGAATTTTAACCAGACACATGCCAAACATTTCATCAATTATAAGTATATCACGATATTTTCGGAGAATATTCGAGGGAATGGAATTTTAGATCGTTGGACAATGTATTTTTTCAACGCAAGTTAGTCTATAGATTGGCTTCCAATATTCGATATTTTGAAGAAAAAAATTTAATTTTTGTTACTGCCAGTTTTTTAACATGAAAATTGGACATTGATTTGGCAATCAATTCGAATTATATTAATTTGATGGTTTCTTAAATTTAAACTTAAGTTACACTACATTTCAATGTACTAAAAAACCCTGCACCTTTTATTATTTAATTTCATTTCTTCATTCCTCGCTTATAAGAAAACAACATACAAATTAACGCTGAGTCATATCCTGATATTATGTATCATTCGAGAGGTAAAAGTTAACCACGACCGGCACACTATAATTGAATCGCCCCCCAATCAACCTTCACGATATGAAAAATATTATCGAGTAATAAAAATGAAAATCTTTGCTAAATGACTGTGGCTTCATTAACAGTCACAACATACCAACCAAGGAATATGATATGGAATGCATATATATTTGTTTCTTAATGAAATTTCAACGATTTTCAAACTGAGTGTTTCCTTATAATACTTTTCCATATGATTTCCCATTTTATTTGATCTTATTTGTCAGTCACAAACTATAATATTACCGTCGTGTAGCATGTAACGGACTTTGAAGTATACAAAGAAGTATAACTCTAAAATGTATTTCATTCATTGCAATAAAATTTAAATTGATTTTCTTGTTCGTCAGAAAATAAAATTTAAAATCATGATGACCGAAATAATTTTTTAAAAATTGATAAAAATGTTGCATACACAAGACCTAAAAGCACAACATTTCATTATGATAATCTTTTTATATGCGATTATAGCTTAAAAATGCTATCTTATATATCTATATTTACGTACTATGTATTTAAATGTTTTATTGAATGCGCAATTTAATAATAGCAAAAGAGAAAATGAAATTCTTACCCCATGCCCATTCGTGGCAATAAATGTTTTGGTGGTCCATGGTCGTCATCTCCATTTCGTTTCCGTTTCAATCCCATGCGTGAGTCTTCCATCTGTTGATGATTTTTTGGGAAATGTTTGTTAATAAAAAGGTATCAAAAACGAGTAGTCATTATAAATTTACCTGTTGTGGATATGGCACAGGTATACCATTTAATTTCTGTTGATTTTCGTTGATCTGTTGTTGATGCATTTGTGTTTGGAAGTTCGATTGGTGCGATTGATCTATAATTTGTGTATTTTCAACCACTTGTGGCTGCATTACTTGTTGAAATTGAACAGACATTCCAGTAACTGTAGGCGGAGCCAAGTGTGGATTGAATATTCCTGAGAAAAAACAAGTTTCTAAATTAGTTTGAGATTATTTCACAGAGATTCTTTCTCAAAGCAATAAATGTGAGAAGCCTCCTTCTCAGTGAGGAGTAAACCGACTCCTAATATTTATTGCTCTGAAATAAAATATCTGTTATTCGAATCACTCTCGAATTATATTCGATCAAATTACTTGTCGGTTGTTGTGCAGTTGTTTGGTTGACCGGAGCGATTATTGCTTGATTGCTAACCATTACAATTTCATTTGGACCGGATCTATTGTTAAAAGTAATAACAATTATTACATTTTGTGGCACAATTTTCAATATTTATGCTCGATTAATAAATACCTGGCTTGTGATGCTGTTGTTAATTGAAAACTTTGTACATTTTGTGGTACTTGTTGAACTTGTTGAAAGGTTTGCTGTGGATATTGAGCATTAACAAGAAAATGTTGACCCGGTGATGAGACATGAATTTGTTGTTGGCCAGGCGGTGCTGCCGCTTGAATTTGTTGCAATGAAACCGGATTATAAATCTGATGAGTTTGTGTGCCAGTTGGTTGTGTTGATGTGATAAGCGTATTTCCGACAATGTGCTGTACACAACTAATTGGTGGTGGTACGGTCATTATTGGCGTCGATGTGAATCGAATCGGTGGTGGCATTTGCATTGAAATATTTGGACCATTTGCTTGAACATTTTCTTCATGATTTTCCGGGTCGGCCTTCTCTTCGGGTCGTGTAATGTCATTTGGTTCGGGACTGGATTTTTCATCTTTTACACCGACAATATTATCCGCATCATTATCATTTGATGTGATTGGATTTGTTTGTGCCTCGACGATATTTGGTGGTGGATGAAATTGTAGTTGTTGTAATGGAATTTGTCCAGCTGTTTGAAATATAATATTTTGTTGTTGTGCCTGCACTGGTTGCATGGGTGGCGGTTGATGTTGTATTATATTTGGCGGTGGAACAGCCGTTATGCATGGATATCTGTGCGGACAATTACAATAAAAAGAACCGTATACAATTTTTTGTTGTTGTTGTTGTAAAATTAGCATACTTACGGTGTATTTGTTTGGAGGATATACTGTTGCGAAGGCGGTCGTACTGTGGTTTGTTGCGTGGTGAATGTATTTATCGGCTGTGTTTGTTGTACAATCCCTTGAGATTGATATATATGCTGAATGGTTACATTTTGTTGATGGCCAGCATCTTGTGGTGCCTGTTGAATATACTGATAATTTGTTGGCGGTTGATTTAGAACAATTTGCGTGGGCTGTTGTTGTAAATGAATATTCGGAGGTGGTTGTGATAATTGAACTTGTGATGGTACAATGTGCCCTTGTTTCATCGATATAATGCTATTGGGCGGTGGCACATTCAAATTTGTCGGTAAACTGGTTTGGATCGGTTGTTGGATCACCATATTTCCGGATAAAATTTGCTGCTGTACTAATTGTGGCTGATTGTGTTGCGCTGTTACCATTGTTGGTGTATTTTGTGAAACGATATTTGATTGCTGCACTAACGGTGCATTCAACGTTGTCATTTGCTCAACATTTTGAATTGACGGTGGTGGTTGATGCTGTATTATATTTGGCGGCGGAACGGACATTTGTATTTGTGGTATTACCGGCTGTGTTGATATCACCTAAACACAAAATTTATTACAGTTAAAAAAACAAAATCTCACAAAATCAATTCTTTTTGCTATTTACCTGTGTATGTGTTGCCTGCATATTTTGAACTGGCTGTTGTGAATACTGTATACTCTGAACGGACGCTGACACCGATGTTGGAACCGATCCAGGTGGATTTAGTTGCTGAAAGTGTGCCAATTCTTGTTGCAACGTTTCGATCAGATTTCGTGCTAGTTGTTTTGCATTTTGAAGTGCATCCAATCGTGTATGTTCGATATAAAGATGCATTGGTTCGGGTGATTCAATGCCCAAAACGGGATCATTAAATTGTGATCCACGGCCACGTAACGTTGCAATTGCACCAGTTTCATTTGTGATGTAAATTAAATTCGCTCCACCAACTCCAATTATTTGGGTACGTAAATCAAAACTGGGTGGCGCATGATCCAGCCCAATCATCAATTTTTCCACATACGTTGAGCTATTTGTCAGCGTTGCGGTTGACATTACCGATGGCGGGGGACGATTCATAAATTTCGACATAATGTTTTATTGATCTCTGTATATCTTAAGTAGAATTTAGAAAGAAAATTGCTTGATAAGTATTTTCTTATATAAGTACTACTTTTTATGCTTAGTACAGTTGTGCAAAGAAAAATGGCATTTGAAAATATTTTGTTGACATGCAAAAAAAGTTATGAATAATTTACTTGTACGATTCGTTTTATCAGCTAAAAATACCAAAATGGTAATTACTTTTCTGAATAGAATGATTTGTTTATAAAGACTGTGCATGTAATTGTCAGTGCAAATGGGTACAATAGCTCGCTATTTGACGAACAATCGAAATGCTAATCAGTGACGATGAGCAAATACAATAAATACTTTTGTAAGGATGTTTATATGCAAATGTCAAACGAATTTTGAACTTACTTTTAAAAAAGTAAAATTGATCCGTAAATCACAGCTGTATGCAAAAAATAACCACAACACACTCACACTTGCAAAAGGCCAATCGAAACGCATAGACTTTCTTATATTAAATATGATTAAATTATTCCGTATGATTTTCCACTTTTAGGTAATATTTTCAGTACACATCGATAAATGGCCTTTATTAGGCTCATTTGATGTTATTGTCAGAGATTGGAAGTGACTCCCTTCCCATTTACTCTTTGCCTCACTTTATGCAATCATTTCGGTCACTTTTTAACTGTTTTCATCTTTTCTGTAAAATAGAGCTCAAAATTTTCCATACACCTATACGGAAAGGCGTCATATACGCTTGATGCACACACACTGAATGTTATTATTTTCAAGGTTTTTTTCAAAATATATTCACACATTTCCGTGTGGGACAAATACTTGAATTCATTTCATAACAATTGACTCTGAATTATTGGCCACAAATTAATTCCAACAAAATTCAAATCATTTTTACGTTGTCTCGATGTACAAGAAACAGAAAAAAAAAAAGAACAAAAATAACAACAGCAGAAATAGAAATGCGATTACTCTTCTCACTCTTTTATGTTTCAGCCATTTTTGGTATAAAAGTCAAAGTGCTGAATAAAATCCCATAAACCAATGCAACAATTCCATTTGAAATATTTGATTTAAATTGATTTCGATTAATTAAAATCGAATCAAATATCAAAAAAAAAAATTCACATTCGTCACAAAAGATTTGTTCATATTTCTTTCAAAGCTATTTATTTTTTATAATGAGATTTTATGAATATTTTCATTGAAAAAATATTTTAAACAATTCAGATGGAATTGTTCATATATGGAAATTTGACAATTTCGTTTCACACAACTGGCTGACAAACCACTAATGTGAGGTTAGGTTGATACGTATGACTACTTGTTTACTTTATAATAGAACACATTAAGGACGGTTTAGGTGAAAAGAGAAAGAACTCTGGTCGAAAATTGAAGAGGGGAACACATTTTTATGAATGAATTCAACGGTTTCGATAATATACCATATAGATAGGTAGTTGAAAGTCGTCGAAAAAATGTGACTCAGCAAAAACATTCAGATCACTATGAATCAGTTTTATTCTAAAAAAACGCAACCGTTTTTTTTTTTTTCAAATTTCAGTAAAAATTCGATATATTATGAGTAACAAAATGTACCGAGTATAATCCATCCAACCAAAAATTATATTTGGCCCGTTAAAAAAGAATAATACAAATTCCAAAAATTGGCCAAAAAATGGACTAAAATATTGGAAAATTACTCGCATAATCACCAGAAAACAGTGAAATCCGAAGCATTCTGATTGAAATAAATCTTCAGCTATAGATCATGTATGCTGTAAGATCAGAAATCAAAGGAAATTGCTTGGAAATTGAGTATCTCTTTCAACTTTGTTCAATGGTAAAAAAAAAGCCCTAATCACACTATAAGTATGCAATAGAGTAGAATAGCAAAAATCCCAACCGAATTACTCACATTATTTTACCAGAAATAAATCGTTTAAATAAAGTTTTAACGTTTTTTCTACAGTTATATCGGAAGTGTCGCATTGAATTTTCAATGCACCCTGTTTGTTAACATGCAGTAAGCATATAAAAAAAACGGTCCAAAGTGTGTGAATTGAATGCTACCGACCGAATGGAGTGTGCGCAAACAAATGACATGCATACAGTAGCTTTATATCCACATTTGATGTGAGATTCTGTCATCCGTGTTTGGCATGAGCCTCGCATATCGGAGCGCACATTGCACACAAACACATGTGTAATGTGGAGTGGTCTTAAAAAGGACGAATGAATGAGCTTTGGAATTCAAAACAAAATCACTATATCTGTCCCGTTTGTTCGTTGACAGCGATTCGTTTGTCATTCATTGAAAATCCAAGTTATATGGGTCATATAATTTCATGCATATCGGTTATGTTATGTGTGCGCGTGTTACATACCTTTGTCTCGTTCTAGCAAACTCGAAAGCTTTTTTTGTCGAGCTAAAGTAGTGGCTTTGCTGTTTCTGTGTTGAGGACTGCAGTTTAAGCGAGCCACCATAGAGAACGGGCCGGGCCATCGTACGTACAAGTGCTTAATAAGAAAAAAAGAAGAAAATAGCAGAAAAATAGTATAATTTAATTTTAATTTGTGTGAACAGTAAAAAATTTATTTTTTAACGTTTTCGTTTCTGTGCGTGAGTTTTTTTTAAGAACTAACACTACGGAATTACTAATAATAAGGAAAAAAAGAGACAAGAGTAAAGAATCAGATTATAAATTTTATGAAAGAACGTTTGAATAAACGAAAAAAAGAACACATAAACTCTTATAACTGATTTTTGTGTATACTAAAGGATTCAGAAACAGTTTTGTGTAAGTGAAAATCGATATTCATACGGTTAATCGAATGCTAAGTTGAAAAAGGGGAAAATATTGCAGTTGAAATGAATTAAATTTACCTTGTGCTATGAAATTTGTGATTTTTGAATTGTGATTTTTTTTTTCTCGTTCGGGCGATTTTCTTTTGCAATGGTTTTTCTCGGAAAGCTCAAGCTTCTTATAACAAAGTCAAAACAAATTACATAAAACTGATTTCTTCGAAAACGTTTTTCTTCGAAATAATCATTCATTTTTTTTTTTTCAAATATTTATGTTGAACGAGCATTTCTTTGGGTTTTAGTTTTTTTATTTTCTTTAAAGAATACACTTGAATCAGACATTTTACATTTGGACGAAAAATTTATTGTATTATAACGAGTGTTTGTGTGAATTAAATGGAAAACAAAAGTTGTGGGAAAATTTCAACACATTTGCTTGCACGCCACGGACACTATACGGTTTACATATATTTTGAAATGTATGTGAATGTATTTATTTTCTTTCTTTCTCAACACACACATTACATATATGGGTGGAATATATTTGTGAATAGTTTGTGGTGATTAAAATGTTGAATAATGAAGAAAATGGGTTCGGCAATGTCATGAGTGATTTTCTGTTGTTACTTGTTCACGAAAAATCTTCGTACAATTTTTCCAACATTTTTTTTCAACTATCTATGTTTGTGTATGCACATCAAGAAGTCATATTATTTTTGGAAAAAAACAAAACAAATTACATAACTCATTCGAGAGATGAAATCAATGAATAAACAGTGACAATTTTATATAAATTGTGTAATGACAAGTCAACACATAAATTCAATAAGTGGACAATTTGTTTTCTGTACACCATAGTCGATTTGTATTGGCTGAATGAATGTATATACAAGTAATAAAAGCCAGATATTAAGTCATTTCCATTGTTCTGCCACACTGACTAGTTTCCATACTAGGATGTGTGTGATTTCGGTACAACATCGGAATCCATTCATTGTATAAGTCATCAGCGTACCAAAATAACCACATCAAGCCCATAGATCCAATGACAAAATTTATTATAAAAGGTCTTATCACGAATCGAAAAGTTTTTCTTTATTTTTTTTTGTTCCTCGTAAAATTGAAATTAAGGTGGTGTTATTTGTGGCAACACGCGCCTGTATCTGTGTACAGCAACATTTATAGAAAGAACAAAATTATCGAAATAAATGACGATGAAAGAGAAGCACAGAAAAAAATGGAAAATATGAAAAACAAAATAGCTCAACGGAAACGAAATAATCAACAGAAATAAAAAAAGGAAACACCAGGCAAACATACACGGCAATAATAATAAAAACGAAAAAGGCGAAGAGAAAAAAAATCGATGGCATTGCGTGAGTCAAACGCGAAACGAATGAGCTTATATGTGAAATGGTTGAAGCGAGTGCCATGAACGACAACTAAAACGAATCATGAAAATGAATACTGCAAATGAGTAAAAGCGATTCAACCCATAAAAATGGAACGACCATCGCACAATTTTTTTTTCTCTTTTTCTCTCCAAGTATATTTTTCACAGAAAGAAAAGTTTCCCAAGTGAAATTATATTTAATTTTTCAAAAACATCCCATTAAATTTTCGAATCACCAGTCACCGATATGTATGATTAAAATGTACATATTTTCAATGTTGAGTGTGTATTATGCAAAATAGTCGTGCTGAATTTTTGTATGTCAAGTAAAGTGTAATCACGAAAATTTATGTGAACGAACACACTTTTTCAAAAACCGATGGATATTTATTAGCATTTTTTTCTTACGCTTACATATTTGAATGACTTAATCATCTTTAGTGCAGATGAAGCTATCAATCCCGAGAGTAAACCATTTTGGTTGATAAATTAGCCAAATTGTCGATCCACTCGATACATTTATTTGGCGCCGTCATTTTGCATGTAGACAATGAAGCAATTTTGTTAAAAAATTACCCGTCTTGATGTTGCTGAAATCAAAGCAATAACATTTTTAAATTGATTTTTTTTTCGCCATCCTCTTTGCTATACTCATACCGCGTATCCCTCTTCTGGATTTTGATCATAAAACAACGGTTGCGTTTGTTTGCATGCCATAAAATTTCAACAAACATAAATACCCGACGCGAAATCGCACTCAATTTTTTTTCTTGGATACTTGCGTAAGCAACGTCACATCCCACATTTATAATATCATGTAATCCAAGAAGTGTAAATTTAGCTTTTAAGAAATGTTATGTCATAGTTTTTGGTTGGGCAAAATAAAAAAAAACTAGAGAGAGAGGGAAAAAAGCTTAAAAAATATAATTATTGGCAAAGACGATTGGAATGCCGTATATGCACAGTTATCCCAAAGTCTGCGCAAGCAGCAAATCGCATAAAAAGCGTTCGTTCCGTATTCATGTTTGTGGTTTCGTTTTCATTCCATTCCGTGCGTCGTTTACCATGCCATTGAATACGGCACTCATGTATCGCGTCCTTCTTTTCCCATGTGCTTACTAGAGAGAGAGAGTAACCAAAAAAATACCCATACATGCAAAACAACCGAAATGAATCAATTCATCGTTTGACTCAATTTATTTATGTTAAAATCTTATAATAAATCGAGTTTTGTATTAAACAAGCAAATGTGTTGATTTAATGGTGATTTTTTTTATCTAAACATAAAATTCATCGAATACATATATTTCATTTTACAGGAAAAGAAAAGACAAATATAGAAATTCGTTTCCAAGTGAACCAATTTTTGGATATAAACAAGTGCAACATTTTTTGTGAAAAAGAATTTTCGGTATTAAGAGATTGAGTGAGAGTGTGTTGTTGTTACTGCTTCTCAATTTGGAGTCGCCGTGTTAAGTGATTTAGTGAGCTCGTGTTTGTATTCAACATCGTCATCATCCGTGCGCGTTGTGTTGTCATTCACTACCACAATAAAGCTCAGTGCCGTCATTAAATATATAATATAGAAAGAAAGTACATACACGCACGACAAAAGGAAAAGTTCTAGTCCGTCGTTTTTCGTTGTTGTTCGCAACGACGTCGTTTTATTTGGTTAAACGCATAAGGAATTCCATTTGACCCACCCAAAATTTTGTGCGCGCGCGAACCAAACCGCACAACTTCATATCTTTCGCAATAACAATCATTTCATCATCAAAACGGATAAAAATTGACATTTCGGATTTAATTTCGAAAAATCGTTGCCGTTGCAAAAATTTATTGTGTCAGTGTTTAGCTGGTAAGTTTTTTATTTCATTTGATTCTGAATATTTGAGATTTTTGAATATTTCGTTTGAAATAAAAAACGCGTTCTCGCTCACGACCTATCAAGGAGATTTCTGAGTCATGTGCAAAGCAAACGAAACGTTTGCGTATGCCGTTGCGTTGCGGATATTCGGAAGCTTTGCTTTCGTTCAGACGCTCTGTTAGTCGCATAATCAAACAAACAGGCGTTTGTTGAGTTGTGTTTGCTACGTAATCGTTGGTATGATGTTGTGCTTTCTAACGCAACATCTATGTGACTAAAACATTTCTTTAACGCTTCTTATTACAAAGAAACAGTCTAACCGTTGAAGTTTCTTTTATCGTTCTACATTTCATCGTTTCCGTTGGCAAATTTACATGGCATTTTTGCAGAAAAAAATTCACTGCACAAAGAATTTTATTTATTGCCACTTTACTTGATGCAATTAGTTCAAATTACAAACATTTACGATATTCGATCCATTTTTAATTTTATTCGTTGAAAGATAATAGGAGCTGCTTTAACACCAATCGAAAGGAATCGATCGAATATCGTAATCAATTTAGTCATATTATACAAGACTAATTTCGACTAGCCAAAAAATGTTCAGAATATTAAAGTATATATTCAGCTTTATTTTTGTCCCCATCCAATTTGATGACAAAACCAAAATGCGCGCTTTTTTGCGGCTCTTCGATATAAAAACCAGCATTCGAAGCAAGGAAATCTGAGCAGGTTTAACAACAATGCAATAATAATACACAATTCATGTTAGTCTGGTATAAAAATACGTTTTTTTGTGTTTATTTTGTCGCATTTGTGTGGGCTGTGTATAACAACAAAAATGGCAATAATTTCAGCTATTTCAATGTCATGCAAATAATAGTGCTCAATTTGTGTAAGGAAAAATGACAGTAGAATCATTTGGATTGCATTTTTTATATGTCTATACCCTCTTCTGTGTCGAAATGCCAGTGTGCTGATACGACGAATGTTGTAATTGACATTTTTTGGCAGAAATAAATTCGAAAAATGAGCAATGAATGCATTACAAATGCTTCTTTAAATTAAATAAATTCATCCAAAATCCTACGAAGTAAGCGACGGAACATTTAAAATTCTTTGGATGTTATGCCAAATGAATGTCAGTTCTTGAATATTTCATTTTCACATTTTTCATTAATTGGTTTTAATTTTTGATCCCAATTTTTCTACATCTACGTTCAACATGTTCAAATATATTCGCTTTTATTCAAAAAACGACGACAGGTTTCTTATAAAACGAGTTCAGAAGTCTGAAAAAATCGACATGGAAAGATTTTTAATGACTCGTTACTTCTATATCGACTAGAGTGTCTCTATATCTGTATACATTTCTTCTAAGATTGTGGAGGTGCACTAACTTTTATGTGAATTTCTTATTGCCTTGGCATGGGTTTATCACTGAATTAAGACAATTTTCCTTTTATTTGGCAATTTAATGTATTCAATCAACCACTTGAAAGGCATTTGCGTGTCCAATTCCGTCTTTTACGGATATATATGGTACGAGTGGTGTGTTGAGTGCGTGTCTATGCATCCTCTCAGTAAAATCGTCAACAAAACGGTCGGTGGTCGATGGGTAATGATTTTATCATGCTGATTTAATGCCAGTAAGCATTGTTTGACACAACAAATGGCATAAACTGTGATTTTGCACAATGAAAATGGCTAAAATATGGAAAATTGAATTTCATAATGGAATATGTAAATTTATAGTGTCACATTTTCATTTATTTAGCAGTCTACAGGCGCTATGAATCAAATGCACGCAACTTTATTTAATTATTACACATTATATCGTTTGTCAAATGGGCACTTTGGGACATTATTCACATTTAAACTTCTATTCTATGTGGCTTGGGTTTACTTCTTTCTCATCAGACTTGGATAGATTTAAGAACATGTATGAAACTCTCACGCGTAAAATGTGAAATGAAGAAAAGGAAAAAAATGAATATTCATCGCAGATATTTGGACGTGGTGAATTGAACGGAAAACTCTAAATCAATAAAAGTGAAAATGAATTTTATTTGCTATCAGCCAATGGAAACACAACATTTTTAAGCAATATATTTTATGTATTAATGCGCAACATTGTATGTTGCACAGAAAACATTTCTCACCTCGAACATTCAACAAAAAAACTGATAGTTTAGATCGTAGAAGAGATACAAAAAAGTGTGCACAAATTTCTGCGAAACTATTTGCATGTGAATAAGTATGACCGTTAGCAGTTTTTAAATTTTGCAACACATTTGGGTAGAGAATCGAATGTAAAAATGTGTGGTGCAAGTGGTTGTGTTTCAATTACTTTATTTTCAATAAGTTGGTTGCATTGCTGCACTTGCTATTGCTACTGATTAAACAAATGTGAATTGATGCGTAATACTTGAACAATATTTAAATGAAACGACGAAGTTCTGGTTGTCATTGGCAAATGACAACAACATGTCAGCATTTGTGCAACATAATGCCAACAGCCATTTGACAGTTCAGTGTATTTTATTTGTGTATGTCATTATATCGTTTGAAATATTCAAATATTCATGAGCTTTGTGAGTCATCTGAGAGCTTATTTTACCACCACTTGACACACATGGGGACACGCGCTCTCTCTCTCGCTCACCGAATACACCGTAATTTTTTTTTACCCTGTTCCACATGCACACCGAGACATTATTCTACTTGATTGGAATGGAATGCACGACAACATAGAATGCTTATATTGTTGTCAAAGCTACTCGCTTTTTACTTTCTTTTTTTCTTCTTCTCGTTGGATGAACATCAATGGATGTTTACATACGTGTGATTGTCACTATGTGAAACCCGCAAGTATTCCACTTGTATGTTTGTACGAGTAACGAAACATCCGACCACTTGCTCGGATATAAACAAGATAGCATGAGTTCACACATCATTTTCTATGGGAATACACAAAATATTTGCGAACAGAAATGTTGTGTAATGTGTATAAGAAAACCAGTTTCTACATATAGAAATGCTAGAATACATCTGAAAATGAGAGAAAAAGGAAAAAAAAAAAACAAGATTGGAATACATGAAGGCAATGGCACATCGAGAATGTTAGCATCATGCACGCGCTTTTTGTATGAGACATAATTTTGAATGAATTATTGCTCTGGAAAAATTAGATTTTTTCGGTATGCATACTTGATACGACAAAGGAATACCAATTTCCTAAAAAGGATTACTAAACGTATCCACGAACGGCTTAAATAATTCAAGTTATTTTCAACCATTTTTTGACGAAATATGGAAGAAAATCTTTCATTCCAAGAACACCACAACAGCATCGTATGAGATGTAATGAATTTTTTTGTTGCTCTTTGTGTGGCTTTTGATTTTATCACCATTTCGATTATGCTTTTTTTGCAACTAATATCTGCAATTTTGTGTGACTAAAATGATTCTTATTTTATGATACTTTGCATATGAAAGTTCCGACCTCTCTTGATATCAAAGAAACTGATTTGATCTCTTGGCTTGTTTTAGAATCAACGTATCTTGTGCGCACATACACACACACAAATATATATGTACATTTATTCAATTTGAAGCTTAAACATCTATCATAGTCAAGGGTTGAAGTCGACTCACGCATTTCACATCTGGTGCTAGTGATGGGGCTCGAGTTAAATATTCAAATTGGCTTTCGCATATATGCGTTCAAGTGTGGAAATGTAAAAATAAATAAGTTAATCCGGCGAGAGAATAAGGAAGATCAAAATATGCGTGCATTCTGTTTGCTCGTTTGCTGTCTACAACATCTTAAACGCCAACTTTGCGATGGAATGAAACACGAGCTAGGAAAATCGCATGAAAATTGATTTCAAAATAAGTGGGTAATGCGTCCGCACTAACGCATTTGTAGAAATTTATTCATGCGGACCTAAGGGAATCCTATTGTAGACTTTCAATTTTATCTTGACATCTCTTAAAATAAAACCAACATATTCAATACCATCCAAAATATGAGTAAATTCATTCATAACATGTTTCTCTTCAAAAATCACTCCATTTATCTGACTTTTGAAACAATGTAAATATGTATATTAATCGCACAGAATCAATATGATTTTGGCGGCTGTACGTCTCAAAACTATACAAAAGAGCAAATTGCTGGTTGGATTATTTCGATTCATTTTCAATGTGTGTCAAAACACAACAATGGATTATATAAATGGAATTTCGGCAATGAATGAGAAAAATCCATTTCGAGATAGTCTTCGTCAGAGACGAAAAAAATCGATAGACTTTTTGTGTCCGATTCCATTCACAAAATATAAACGAAACTGAAATAGGATGAATGATTCGAATGAATTGTGATTTTCCTAGAAAATTCTTCACGTGCGCTTTTGTTGGAAAATACGTAGTTTTTATCTTTAACTCGCAGCTCGTCGATTTATGTAGAAATATGTATGGATGTGACGATAGCATGTTTTGATTCTGGTTCTATTCGGCGGGAATGTTAGAGAATATTTGCTAGAATAAACATAAATAAGAAACGTGTAGAAAATTAAAATGAATATAAACTTATTTCAACTTTCATTTCTAGTATATATTTAATGCTTTATTGTTGTTTAGTCATTATTATATTCGGTGGTATTAAAGTGGCTGTAAGCAATGATTATACTTGTGGTTCCATATGCTTTGATCAAACAATATACATATCTCTCACTTTCACCATCCTTCCCTTCTGCTTGTTTGTTCCTCAACAAATAAACGTTACTCTCTAAGGAAGACTTGAGTCTATTCCTTACCCATTTTATGTTATCTTTGGCGTCATCGCTTAATTTGTAACGATGAATAATTGGAAAACATGCAAAAGCTCCACTTTCGCTGTCTCTCTGTGCGTGTACATCAGATAAAAAGGCATGTGCGAACAGGACGCAAAGTTAAATGTGCGTTTATTTTGGGCCCTTTTTTTATCGCAAAACATTTTAGCCAGAAGAACGACGGAATGAAAATAAAAGAAATAACATTTTCACTGTTTCCTCTATTTTCGGCTTGAAACACGACCAAAGTGTTTGGTGCCGCAACACAATTGATATGGAAAACCGGAATCGGTCGTAGCTTGTTTCTTTCTCTCTTTCACATTCTCTTGTGTACGATTATAAAAAGAGGACATTTAATAGCATTGCTCACCATAAATAAATTCGGCGAATACAAGTGGATGAAAAAGAAACGAAACACATAAACGAGAAAATACATAGATATGCTCTTTCGAATGAAAGAACCCATGATGCGGAAGAATCAACGACAATAAATGCGAAAAAGGTTGTCTTCTTTTCATGTCTTCATTTTGTGAATCTTTTACAATAATTTTTCATACATTTCATTCAGTTTGAGTTGACTCTTTCTGATGTGTACTAGACCTTGTCAAAAACACTTTTAAAAAACATCAGTTATTCGATGAATTCGGAAACAGTGAGCCCATGATATGTTTGAACACATTTCTCAAAATGTTTTTTTTTTATTTATTTACATGTATTTATCTACTATGTAGAAAATCCGACAGCAAACGAACATTTTGCGATTTATTGAATGAATGTTGTCACTTTTCACGTATCAGATTTTCATCATGTATTTAATGTTCTCTTTTAAGTTTTTTTCCTTTTCGAAATACAGTTTATGTGTGTATTGAAATATGACAAGTCGAATAAATCGATTCACTGAACTCCTCTTATGGCTAATGTACAAAAAAAACATATTTATATATATAATAACTCACATTTCTATCATATGAATTCAACACAAAGCTGTTTTGAAAATGTCCATTGACCGTTGATAATACAAGTATCTGTGTTTGATATCAATTCATGTTATGCATGCAAACAATTGAAGAAGAAGAAAATAGTTGGGAAAATGTTCAATTCACACGACTACAAAACGTGTACAATGGAAATGTTTGCAATTGACATTTATATGATAAAATCTTAATATCTGTCATAATATAAATCAGATCTATAAAATAAAACAGTATTCTATTATGAACGATAATAATTATTATCTAGAACCCGTTCTCATTTTTTCAATTAGATCATGTCCATTCACTTGTAGTTCATTATTCGTTAAATATATTATAAAAAAATTCTCATTTTCATTGAATCGCGAATAATTTAGTTAATATAATTTTGAAAAATTCTTTCTGGTTTTTGTGGAGGGGATAAAACCTTTTAATTTCCTAGGATTTTTGTAGAGAAAATTTTCTTAAAATTGCTGGGATTTTTGACGGGGGACAAATTCTTTTGATTTAATGGGTTTTTTTTAAACCAAAACCTTTCCACCCCGTTATAAATTTTGATCCTAGTAGAATCAAAAACCACTTATCATCCTCTGCAGAGGAGGTTGAGATAAAAAAATGACTGAGTATTGTACGAGGTCAGGTTTCTAGGGCGGCTGCTTTCAAAATTGAAGTGCAAAAAGGACTTATTTCTCACTTAAACATTTTCATTTTTATCTAGTGTAAATCGGTTCATTATGGATGCCAGAAGAGGTGAACCGCCTCCCTATCCCTGCCATTCACATACTACTTACAAAGTAGTTTCATCGCAATGATAATCATCAAAGGAGCAAAATGTTATTTAATTACGTAATACAAAAGTTTATAAGTAACATTTCAAAAAAATCCATTGTCAAATCTAATTCAATGATTTGAAACAAAACAACTTTTCTCCTCGCTGTACCAAATTTTAATTTTTTTATTATGAGATTTGAATAAATTTATACAACGCTGTCATTATCAGCCGTCTGTGTTTATATGGAGCAGTAGTCTGTGCACTGTGTCTTCTCCAGCGAATTGCATCAGTTTTTTTAAGCGAATGTGTTTTGTGGCTTTGTGCCAATAAATTTTCCATTATAATTGTGTTTATTGATTTGACTGTCCGATTAATCCATCACAGATAAAGCTGCACTAATTCTAAACTGCGACAACATGAAATAGAGAACATATTTATGGATGTTATTGTGTGCCAAAAATTAATGTTAATTAACAAAAATGCCAAAAACAAACAATGTCAAGTGTAGCGACCCACATCAACCGTGATAGTTTCAATATTCATTTTTGAATTTCTATTTGTGCTACACAAAAGGAGTTACGACGCTACAAGGAAGTAGGTGGAATATTGATCGAGGTTTCATTGCTTGGCACCATAAAATGGCATTTAAACGTAAAAAAATCATGATACACAAATCCAAAATTCTTGTCGTCTTGAAAATTCGAGTTTAATTTGAGATAACAACATAGATTTATACTTACACTTTCTGGAATTTGTACTTTTTGTGTTGTTCCAAAAAAAAAACTTAGAGTCTATGATTAAAATGTTATTCACATTATTTGAAGCACATGAATCAACACAACATGGAAGCGCTTTTAACGAGTCAAGAATTACAAGGAGTTTCCATGAGTGTGTGTACAATGTACATAAATGCTCATTAAAATGAGATTAAAAACGAAACATTTTGAGAGTTTTTGGGCTTTCTGTATCGATTTTTTTCTACTCTAAAAATGCACATTTATTTTCATTTGGCAAAAGTTTACAAACACTTAGTCAAAAGCGTGCCTACGCATATTTTCATTGTACGTCGTATTAATACTTTCTTTGTATCAATTTTTTAAGTAATTTATAACAACAGCCAAAAACCATATTAAATTCAATCAGCGAAAGTTTTCTTTCTTTCTTGACATTTGAATGTGTAATGGAGAAGAAATAATCATACATTAGATCTCCGTTGTAAGGCTTATTTGAATCGTATTTCATCGTGTTTTGTATGTGTATGCGTTTGGAAAAGTTTTCCAGGAATATTTTGAAAGATGATATTATCAAATTACATCAAGTCAGTTCTCAACTTTTGTTGACACAATTTGCCGCTTTTTTCTCTCTCTCATTTTTTGTACAGGCAAAATAATTGTTTAAATAGCGGCGTTAACTCAAGCTAAACGAGCTAAACTCATACAAAACATTTGATATGGTGTACTATACATAGCATCAATCCACGAAAAGTGAAGATGTGAATTCATTTGAAGACGGGGGCGTCCAAAGGATTTAGTCTAGGGGGCAAATGAAATAAAAACGGAAGACAATTTTCCTCCTCTAAAAATACCTAGTAAATCTCGGACGAAAATTCCTAGTAAATTGAAAGATGTTTGGGAAAATTAAAAATGAGGACCTAAAAAAGGCAATTACTTTTTCGGCGAAAAGCACCAGCAAATCGGAATAATATTCCTTCTCAATAACGAGGACATTTTCTGGGTTTTTCGAGTTTAGGAGAGGGCAAGCGCTCCCTACTCTACCCTGCATACGCCCCTGTTTGAAGAGGCACTTGTGTTGAAATAAACAAAAAATCAAGTATTCTCATCTCTATAAACTCTGAGACATTGTCAGAGTTTTGTAAGAAATGGAGAAGAAATTGAATTATTATTATAAACGAGATACTAATATTTTCAACTAAATCGCATTTCTATCTTTCAAATATGCTGAAATCATCGTAGCTATGCTTCATTTGAGTTAAAAAGATATTGTTTTCTATTGAGTTCTCGATGATTATTTTCTGAAATTCAATAATGTTCTCATTGAAATCTTCTTGTATAGCGAATTAAAGGAGACATCAATAAGCAAACAATTGAAGTGGTTTTTTGCTCAGTTTCCAATGGAAATATTGGTTGTTAAAATTAAATTAACGACATCTGTGTCTATAAACAATACAAAAATAACATTGACTCTCTTCAATCAAAGTCATGGTTGTATCGCAGCTTACGGCATTGTTTGCATTTGCAACAAGGACCAAAATGTGAACGGAAATCGAATTCATTTCTGCTTTGTTGAAATATATTTTCTGATAAATGATGATAATAACAATGTCAAAATTGTCAGACGCATTGTTACATGTCCATAACCTTCGTACAATTCATGTCGCTCACAGCATAGCTATGACTTGGTTCAGTAATCTTTACAGCTTTACACAATGTTGAATAAATTCAAAATGCAAAAAATAAATCCCGCGGATGATTGTCATTGTTTTTTTTCGGATCTATAAACAAGTCAAATGGCTATAATATTGGCTGCCAGTCCAGTACTAATTTCAATTAAATCGAATTTAAGCCGCAATGAAACAGAAAATGTGGCTATCAATTGAAGTAAAGAATGTGTATTTAGCGAATTGAAAAACAAGAACATTAATCAAAAGTTTCATACTTATTCAAAAATGGTGAGATAGGATTTATTTTGAAATAGTTATAATCCTTTCATCCGTATCCACTTTATGTACATTTCGTCCAAATACACATGGATCATACGACTGTTTTAAAAGGGAGTCGAGTCTATGCATTACCTCTAATTACTTAAGTCACATTCATTCATTCGCAGAGGTGAAAACTCGCATGGCATTATTGTCGATTTGCTTGGCTATTTCATATTAATTTGTGCACAAAAACACCATATTTCACGTGGATTGAAAGCAAGCGAGGCTTTCAGGCGAGCAAGCAAGCTAAAGAACCGATGTGAATTACGCTTTTATGTGCGGGGGAATACGCATGCGGGCCGATGTGTGTACAATACACACAACATTTGATAGCAATCGCTGTGAAGTGGTGCTTTTGTATTTGATAGCATACAAAAAAACACAGTGTCTCGGTTACTGCATTCGGTCGGTATGGTTGAATGTGTGTCAAGTTATGTTTCGGGTAACAAAATCAAACCAGTGTGTAGTATTTTGTCGCAGTTCTCGTTTTGGTTCGGCATAAAAGCGATTTGGTACGAGATCCGAAAACACTCATACAAATACACATACCATCGTAGCGGTTGTATAGCTACTTGCAGGTGGATGATGAAAACACATGCAAAACGCACGGACGAGGAACAACATGAATTCTATTGATGCGCAAACACTTTTACTTCCAGCATTTTTAGTTGGAGCTGTTGTCATGCTGTTGGTATTCGTATATTCAGAAAAATCACTTTTCAATGTGGTTCAACACCAACTGAACAAATTATGTATAGATTCCAACTGTTTTCCATCGAAAACAGAGAATCTATATATCTCGATCTTCTTCAGCCGAGTAAATGGCCTAGATTAACGGCCACCGAGATGAGAGAAAGTCCTTATATGCATGTTGTGCTGCTGCTGTTGTTGTTGTTGTTGTTTTTGGAGCATATGCTCGGGAATTTTTGAAATCTATCGTATGTGCGCTCGTGTATTGCAGGCATCGAAACATAAAACACTTCGTTCAAACGATGTTTGACTATGTGTATGGAGGACCGTTGTCATGGAAACAGGTGTTTTATTCATTCATTCATCCATTCATTCTATTCAACTCTCACTGGATCCAGATTGATCCAGTTTGTTTCTTGTCTGTTGGTTAACATCTTGATGAAAATTTTAAAACATACATGGCAAACATATTTATTGCATTTGAATGGCAAATGTAATATGCATCTCTTCACAGCTTTTTACATCAATGTTATAACATATATCAGAAAACCATAAAATTAAAATACAAATGAAATTCATATGCGTCTTCATAAGTCCCGAGCATAACAAAACCGGAAAAAAATGAATCATTCGTTGCACACATAGGTGATGACGAGGGTTCCTAGGGGTCGGATAACCCCCCTAAAATATTTTTAGGAACCCTCAACAATTTTGGAAATGAGGACCTTTTTTTTGCTCTTCACACTTTTTGGCCGAGAAAATTCTTCCGATTTGCTAGGGATTTTTGCCCCAAAAAGTGACTTCCAAAAAATCAAAAAAGGATTTTCTTGTCATTTTTGGATTTGCAAGGCAATTTGAAGTAGGAAAATTCTTTCGATTTGCTAGGGATTTTCGCCAAAAAAGTGAAGAGCAAAAAAAAAAACGATTTTATCCTCATTTCGTACTAATTGTTGACATCGTCAGGGACCTCCCATGGATTTTTCCAGGGACCCCCTACGGAATTTTGCCATCACCCCCCTCCCTAAATTTTTTACGTCATCTTCTATGGTTGCACAAATGAATACTCGTGATATTTCCTTGCGTGAGCGAAAACCAATTCGTTATTTAGAATAAATAAACAGATTTTCAATGTGTTTTTTTTACTCCTCTGATCATTAAACAGGCCATTGAAGCGTAGCGTCATTTTTTGTTTTGATTGTTGACTACGAAAAACAAAAAAAAACAAAAGGACGGCGTCCATTCACCATGACGCCTCAACATAGTTGAAGCTCAACTCCAGCAATATTCATGTACCACACCACATGTATGTGAACAATACCGCATCGGTTTCATCTCAATTCATCGCTTTCAAACACCGAAAATTCAGACCCGCATTTTTATCATGTAATCGAATTTTCGTTCGTTTGTTTTTAGGGCGGTCATGAAAAAAATTCTTGGCCACTGGATTGTTTCGAGTCCCAGTTGTTGTCGTGTAACTGCTGTGACTAAATTTACCGCGATCCTGATTCCTTCTCGAACGACAGGTGAGTTTAAAATATTCTAAGAAGTAAGAAAAAAAAGCGACAAACTAAACAATTTAATTATAAAAATAATGTTTTTTTTTTGTTCTTTTGGAGTGCAGTTAGCTCGTGGGGCCCGAGCCAGCCGTTGTTCGTTGGCCTGCTTCGTGCCCCTTCAATACATCATTGTTAGCAGGTAATTAAACAAAATCCATTTCTATTCACGTTTTTTCTCTTTCTCGTGTGAATTGAATCTCTGTATGTCATTCCATTTAATTCTGATCTATTTGTGAACAAAAAGAGACCGAAATAAATCCAAATATTCCGAAAAAGAAACTCATTCTGGAAAAGAAACATTTAACTCAATTTCAGCGAGAGGGAAAAAGTTTCATAATAGGTCAACAACAACAATCCCTACTCCAATGAGGAATTTCAACGGAATTCTTTTTACAGAAAAAAAACTTCTATCTCGGGCACAGTCAATAGAATAAACAGCCCCAAGAAGTACGGAAACAATGCTCAAACTAATTTAGTCCGGCTGATAAGACTTTCTTACTATGAGTAATATTATTCCAATCATAAATTGCCAAAGAATTTCCTTCACATATTTCACAAGTGGACATGCTTACGAACTCACTCACATATCGTTGTTTGCCTTGCACTCCCTTCAAAGAAAAAAAGCACAGTTGGATTGAAAAAAATTCTATTGAAACTACAAAAGAAATAATAAATTCTTGAATTCTTCTCCACTTGTCAACTTCTTTCCATTCAAATCCATTCATTTTTTTGTATTTGCTGTATAATCCTGATCTGTAAGCAAAGTGTTCTATTAGTGTTCAAGCGAAAATTAGTCGAATTAAGCGTTGACTGCAACACTATGTAATTTTCTTCATTAACACAATATAAAGTGCTTTGTACCGCAAATCAAATTAAAATAGTTTATGTTTGGATTGTGTTGTGCAAAACCCAGTGGTAGAAAAACGCTTTCTGGTACAGAAATTACAAAAGCAAAAGTTAAAATGAGAAAAAAGTTGATTTAATGCATAATTAATCGAATTTTCCCTCTATCTCGTTCAAACATATTCAGTAAGCGCAGCGATATACACACAGATATATCTGCCTGTCTGGAGTGCTCGGCCAGAGCGAATTTGCATAAAATGTATACATGGTATTTGCAAAATACAGAGTTTTTACCAGATGCAGTCAGTATTGAGGTCATTAAGTGTGGAAAATTGTATTAAACTTTTCATGTATCATGTCCACATTAGCGTGTTGTTGGTATCAAAAACTCGCCCATATTAGACCATTATGTTCACAAGCAATATATATGTATTAAATCTTAAAATTTGGCTCAAATTCTAAGCTACCTATGTATGAATGCGAAGCAATTTTATATTGTGGCAATATGACAGGGAGCTCATATGATTCACGTTGTGCGCGACATTCATTCGTCCATTTTCATTACTTAATTGGTTTTGGTAACGAGCCGAAAATGACCGTTCACTCATTCACATTGAAAACGAGATAATGACAATTTAATTATGTGCACATTATAAGTGTGCATCAATGTTGTTGTTTTTTTTTTGATAGCATTAGGAGAAAAAGAAAATAGCGGTGTCGTTTCAAAAATGTCCATTCACTTAGTCGACATTCAACTAATTTGATTGTAATTCAATTTTTTTCTTTTTCGTTTTCGTGTTTATGTTTATTAAAATTCAAATGTTTAGGCCTTGGTTGGAGGCTCTTTATTCATTGGGTTGGTTATAGAAAATGATAGACGATTTAAGTTCGATATCCGAGGAAGAACGCTGCTTGTTCCGTCCCTTCACCCGCGAATCATTAGTCGTAATTCAAGGTCGTATTGCTGAGGAACAACGTAAACTAAAAGAGTTGGAAAGGAAAAGAGCCGAAGGAGAGGTAGTAAGCATCTAATTTTTTATTCTTGTTGTTAAATGTCGTCCATCTGTCTCTCTATGTCTGTGTATACCAATATATATATAATTATTTATTTATATATAAATATTTCACATATTTATATATAAATACATATTATTTTCTGTGTACTCTCTTCTCCTGTAACTGTGTGAACAATTGAAAAAAAAACAGAAAATGCCTTATATATATTATACTATACTATATACTATATGATATCTCTCTTCTCTTTTATGTCTATTTATATTAATTTATCTATTATATGTAAGAAGTAATTTATATGTGTGCGTGCTAATTACAAGTAACAAGAACTACGTAAAATAATATTTTGAGTGAGAGAAAAAAAAATATGACAAACCATATAATAAGTGACTGAACTGTTTAATAGGATTATTTTACACCGAATTATTAATTATTAAGATTATTAATAATGATATATACATATATAAATATATATGATTATTATCCGATATGTGCTGGATATACTATTTTTCTAATTCGTATCATGGTATCACAGTGTATAAGTGAGTTGAGTGTTATTTTAATTTAAGTTTGAAATTTTGTGATGACAGCTCTTGTCATAAACAAGTTCATTTCAAACAACTGTGGCTATGATCTGATTTAGAAGAAAAATATACCCTTTTAATATAATTAATTACGCATTTAATTTTCGTTAAAACATTTAACACGTGTTTTTATGTGTGTTTCATCCCCCATCATTCTCTTCCGCTCTATCTCACAATCAATCATATTCAACTCATCATCACATGTTCGCAACTCATCATCATATTTCACATACTTTTCAACCAAGCTCAATCCCAATAGTAATCATTTTTGGACAGAAATTCATATTATATAGGAACACCCGAATTTTTCACACATTCTTCACTTTTCACACAATTGAGAATGATATACATTCTTGAAGAACCGTATCGAATCTCATACAATCATATTTCAAGAACAACTTCATTGATATCAAAATACTTTATTAAATTGAAGAACATTGAAATTTTAACCACAAATCAGTAATTTAATCAACTAAAAAAGTAGTAAGAAAGTTTACATAACTTTTAGTATATCGTTGAAAAAGCTATTCGATCGATGAACAAACATTTTTAATAACGATGACATAATCATAAAGCCATCATTATGTGAGCAGCAATTTTCAAGAGGTCATACATTAAAAATCGTATTTCATTATGGAAAGAAAAATAAACGTTATATTGTTCGGTCGTGGTTTCCATTCTCCCGACATATATATTATTTCATTAAAATTAATAAAACATGTCAATACAACCCTGTCCCAAGAGCTTAATATATACGCGTGTGTCTATATATATATTTCAAATTGTATTGAAGAAGACGTCAATGGGACTGGTATAATGTAATGTATAATTAGTATCAATTTTATGGATCGACACTTTATGTTTTGTTCCACCCATAAATAAGCAATACTTATTGATTGCCATAATAAAATTTCATCGAAATCGAATGTTCCTTTCCGAAAAAAACCGATGGATGAGCCACAGCACGCACGCACCGACCACGATGCTCGTAATTATTTTGATTAAATTGCATTTTTCGATGTTATCCATAAATGTATAAACTGTGGGGTTCCGAACAACCTCACTTCGATTTTGTGTTATGTAGAAATCGACATATATATCGCTTTCAAACCAATGAAAATTCATTCGAACTCACTTTCGAACATAATAATAATTTGTAATTGTTTGTTTAATCTGGTTTGTGTGAGAGTAATAATGTGTCAACCAAAATCAATCAAACTTCTTGCTTCGAATGGTATAATTGATTTATACCAGCTGTGTTAATGTCTCTGTGAAAAAGGAACAATAGGCACAATATGAACAATTACAAATGAAACAACATCACTTCAATGCATAAATAATAGAATATCTTTTGCTTTTTAAAATCCACTTGACTTGTGGTGAATGGACCGATTAAATTATGAATAGCGTCATATATTGGTGGCATTTGCATAAAAGATTGTGCCTGTTCATGAAACTTGTTCTAATTTTACTGCAACACAATTCATAAATCACAATGAGGTTAAATCTATTTTAAAAGTTACGAAAAAAAACATCCATCCAAAAAAGTTCTTCCTCCGAGTACAATGTAAAAAAATAACGAAAATAGCGCTAATAAATTATTTACAATCATCATAAATACATATTTTTCATACGGCACTTCATTGTAGCTTTTATTTGAATGTGGCGAATATATTTCATTCATTATTTGTATAAGTGTTAGGCAAAGTGTCTAACATAATGGATTTAAAATGCGCATATATATAATAGGCAAGAAAAAATTTATGCCACAAGATGTTCGGATGTACACATCTGACGCAATGGAAATGTAGACACCGCGCAAATGCAATAATTGCCGTAACGAAACCATAACACGAATTGAACGATAGCAGTAGCTTTGCTGTTGATAAATGTGCACGTTAGTGGCTATGTTATGGCCATCTAAAAGCGCGTTTCAATGTTCGCATAACTCGCCTTTATTTGAACAGATCATATAAGCTGTGTCTTCTACACAGTTCTTCGTATTTGAGCTTCATTAATCACACGGCGAACATAAAGACATATATAAAATGAAAAGAAATGCTATTAATGTTAAACCATCAATGCTTATCGTTATATTATTTCAAATTTAATGTGTGAGCTTCACGTCAATCAATACAATAAAACTGACTTTATGCTTACATTGAAATATTAGCACCATCGCCACAAATCTTCTTTAATTAAATAAAATAAAACGATTCAAAAGTATAATATTTCAATAGAAGTGCTAAAGAACGCCATAATACTCGAAAATTTGGATTATTCCTATATGGAAATATGAGCTTCACCTGTTTCACACAACGATATCACTAATTAGAAAATTTATTTTCCTTGTATACCGATTGAAATACATTCACGATTTCTACTTAACTAACTTGTTGAGTTTCCATTTGTGAAATGCACCCAACATTGCTAACCATGCCACGTTTGACAAATTGAACTCAATACCCATCATTTTTCATTCCATCAACCATCATCCGATCCCATCAATTGCTAATTTATTTGCATTTTTTCAGGCTCATCATTTACTTAATTAAATTGATTGTTGCACCCGCAAATTTAAATTCGATGAATGGTTTAAATTGGCATTTAATCGATGTATATTTTTTTGTTTTAATGCAAAACTCTTTCTATATATTTGTGTGTGTAAGTTGATAATTGGCCTGTCGATTGTTTGACCTTTTTTCCATTTGTTTACAAAATTCGTATATATGTTTAATTCAATGCACACTCTCATCATTGTTTACCATTCTGTTAGCAGTCAACAACTTATATTTTTTGTTTCAAAAATGTTCGCTTCAAAAAACCAAATACAAAACCACTCATTCAAGCTCGTATTTTGCGCATACTATAATATTTTTACGTTTATTTAGTTTTTGTTCCTTTTTTTCGGTTAATATATTGCCAATATGCGAAATAATCCTCGCCAATATTCACAATCAAATTACTCTTAATCATTTGAATTCTCTCATTGAAATTATGATGAGACACACAAGATTTTTTTTGAGAAATAAACACTGAAGCGTGTTTTTAATTCTTCGGGTTTAAATTGCGTTTTATAAAATGTATTATTAGACAATTATGGAAACTAAATTTATGAACATGAATTTTAATTACTTTCTCGAAATTTTACAGAATACTTTATTTCTTTCCATATCGATTACCATTAGACTCTTTTGCTTCGTAGATTTTTGAAAGTTTGTCGTATTTTCAATGGCATCTACATCAAAGTGATAGAAAACGGAGCTCGTAAAAAATGCAAGTCGTACAGATGGCTCAGATCTCACGTATCGACTTTAAATGAGGACACAAATTAAAAATTCATTGTGTTCAGGGAGTCGTGTAAATAATATGCAAATTTCCCTAAATGTGTTGCGATAATTGTACATATTATGAGTCGTAATTTACGACTTTCTTTGAATGTAACTGGGTTATGTAAAATTCTTGGTACATATTTAACGGATCTATTGTGTTTTAAGTTCACTAACAAAAACACATTTCACTGAACACCAAGAATTGAGAGCCTGATGTTTACAGTTGAATTCTCTCTCAAATTAAATAATTTTTTTTCTTCATATGAGTGGCTAAGAGTAAAAAACAAATAAGTGAGGTTAGAATGCTACGCAAATATGAATCTTATTGTTATACACATTAAGGTTCAAATTTGCGTAGCATTATAACCCCACTTATTTGCTTTTTACTCTCATCTTGACATATGAAATATTAGTTTTTCTTCCAATACATACATATTGCAGAACTACGATTAATGTTTCTTTTTGAATCCAATTTTCAAATACATTTCGAATTAAGTGGCATTGCACCGTTGCTACGCAAAAAATCGCATTCTCATCGGTTTACCATGCTTTTATTTGATCAAATATTAAAACATCCAATTGAATTCTATGCCAGCAATTTGCGTGTTCGATCCACCGAAATGGCGTCGGGGTACGCAAGCGTATCCATATTTTATGATTGGCGGTCGCATTTTAAAAAGAATAGTGACGCCACAAAGCTGATTTTTACACTTTAAGAATGCTCTGTTTCTTTGCCTCTATCTCAATGTTTCTGTTTTTTTTACTCACAACATATATGTACCTTTGGGTACGGTAATGTTTGAGATGTAGGTATAAAAATCTTTGGCTCATTTTCGAATCGAAAAAGTTTTCGGCTTTTTTAGTATATCAATATTTGAAAAAGCACTTCAATTGTACCATCGAGATGCGTTTTTGGCATAAAAATCACTTTTAAACGACACATTCAAGCCATAATACAACCGGATTCATAAAAACGAAAAAAGCGATGGAAAAAAAATCTACATAATGTCTCAATAGAGATTCAATTTTCAGATTGATATGATCATATTATGGCCAAGAAATCATAAAATATGGCACGTAAAAATATTTTACCCGCTTGGTATTGAAGATAGTGAAAAGAGCGTCATCCTCATTTGATACAACATTGCAATTCGTCGTATAAATGTCGTTGAACGAAGAAATTAAAATTTTTCTTCTCAATTCGTACTGCGCTGTGAATAAAATCCTCATATTATTTGGTGTAACATAATTTCCGCTACTTCAGGCTCAACCCACAAGGACTGCTAAATCTATGTTTTTAGTGGTTTCACCGTCGGAAAATATATCCTAATGGAAAAAAAGCGGGAATTCTTCAATATTCAACTACAAATAGCCACGTTTTATACCAAACTTGGTTGCTTTAACACCTCTTTGAATCCATTTCAAACCGATACATTGTCGAATGAAAATTAAAAAAAGGAAAATAATATCCTGTGTTTAGTTTCATACAGGAAATTCACATCTCAATGCAAAGAAACCCAGAGCGAATTGTGTAATCGTTCGTTTCACGTTCAAACGCAAGGATAGAAAGAAACACAATGATTTTATTATTATTTTCAACTCAACGCAGAGTGATTTCATTTCGAGTGTATTTACGTTTGACATTTTTGAAAGAATGTGCTATTGTTGTAAATGCCCGAAATTGGAATCCCAATAACGAACAGCTGTCGCATGGATCCGGCACGATTTGGATAACACGTATAAAAGAAACAAGCAAAACCGTTATGATGGAAACATTGTGGGTGTTTTGTCCACACAGGCTTAGTTGAGCTAAAACATAAATCTGGTAAAATTCAATTCATGCATTGTATCGGCCCCGGTTTATGACCGACGAACAAGGGGATCTGTTGACATTTGACAGTAATTTTAATTGTTTTGTCCTCGTACACATCAAAAATAGTTTGATGTTCACTTAATATTATAAAAGAGAAAATACTTCGCATATACTTAAACCGCGTCAAACAAAATCTTCAAAATCCTCAATAGAACAAGTGTTTTCGCTTACTCAACGTGTAGCACTTTTGAATTTCATTGTTTCCCAATAAACCTTTAGCATGATAAAGGATGTGAAGCTCCATTCTTTTAAATCGATTTCTTTTGTTATAATCGAAACACCATAAAAGCATCGAATTTTCCTTTATTTCCTGATAATGAGGGACAACATTTTGGTATTTACAACGAATACACTGTCAGTCACTTTTTTAGTTGTGTCACTTGCGTTGCCAATGGCAATTGTCAATTTCTATGGCGTATATGTACTTGGAATATGTCAAAGGGTAATCACACTTTTCATCGGATTTCCTAGCCAAAACTTGGTTTCTTTATGTTCATAATGTTGCTATTTTAAATGCCGACTTTAGCTAAGGTCAGCTCAGCTGACTATGAATACAACAAAATCAAAATATATCCAATTTGGATCGATCTCAAAAATTATTAGCACGAAATAGGGATGGATTATTTTAGCTTCAAATTTGGCATTTTAACGACAAACTTTTATAATTTTCGACGAAAGAGCATGGTAACAGCCGAAATACATTCATAATTAATGAAAAAAGAACAAAGTTCTCCCAATGATTAGTTTCCTGTAAAGTACCCGAAGAACTCATTAAGTACTGCTTATTAAGCAGTTTTAAATCTCTTGTGAAAAAAAAACATCCTTTCTTATAAAACATGAATCCACATTTTGTAGTATGTAGGAAAAAAAGGATCTCATTAATTTGGCGTGTTCATTAGAGTGATACAAAAAGACATCTATGTATTTTCTGGGGATAATAAGCCTAGAATCGCATATATGAATTTAACAAACTGTTTTATCAAACAACACAAATTAAAAAAAAAACATAATATAAAATCACAAGCTCATAAATTCGTCTTCATTCGAAACCAAAAAAAAAAAAAAATATGCACAACATGTCCATTTCCATCGCGAAGGGTTTAATAATTTTAATTAAGCCATACTTTTATCTCGAGTTTCATTTTAATGTTCATCTTAAAGTTATTTTATCACGATCAAAATATCCGTTCTTTTTTGTCAAATTTTTCATATATAGTAGATATAACATTGAAAAATTACAGTTGAAAAAAAAAAAACCAAAAAGATTATAGATTTCCTAACAAAAAGGGGGCAAATGAAGCCAGTGTCAAAACAGCCCAACCCTTCTCTCCAATTTTTTGAGTGATGTTGATAAAAACCTCTTTTTCCGCATTTTTCAGCCACAATATGGGCGAAAGAAAAAGCAAAAAGAAGTAAGACTTTTTCCATAGTGTTTTAAAAATCAATTTACTTTTATACACGTTTGCTAGAAAAAGGAGAATACCAAACACATTTTCTTAAACATTTTTTTTTCTTCACACAACACTAAAACACACACACACACACACTCACACACACCCGGATTGAAATCAAAGCCAACGCAAGAAAAATTGTATTAATTTGAATGCGAAAAAAAACAACATCAGAAAAAAAACAGCAGCAAGCATTTTGCATATCGCGCGTTTGTTATTTCCTTTTAATTATCTTTTTTTTGTTGTTTTCGTTTTTTATATATACTAGCAATGGCTTGGCCGTTTTTTACATTTTGATTCTAGCCTTTTAGATGGAAAAAGCATACTTTTTAATGAACAAAAAAAAACTGAACTTTTACTGAAAATTAAATTCGGCAGTTGTTTGCATTTAGACGATTTTCATAGTGAGCGAATGAAATGAGTACTTTTTTTTAACTCGACATTTAACGTTTTCATTTTCCTAGGCACCCTTCTAGATGCATATATATTTCAAGTGCATTTTTTCCAAACATTTAATAAGAAATGTTTTCTTTTAAATAATATTTTATTTATATAACTACACACTTAAACTACACGAACACACATACACAGAACACGATCCAAAACATCAGCTGCCGCTTGAAAAGTTTGCAGTAGCCACTCTTTGATACAAATATAATATTGAACAAGCAAACAAAAAAGAGAAAGTCTGGTGCCGGTGCTCTTGATAACCTCGAGCGATTCTTTAATGTGTTGAAGAAAAATTGTTTGTGCATCTGATGAGAGAAAAGCAAAAAAAAAAAAAAAAAAAAAAAACAAATATATGTAACTGATATGTATTTCAGTATGCTTTGCTTGCAGGTTGAGCATCGGATTCAGGTTATCTCTACGATTTTCTTATATCGTATTTCTTTTTTTTAAAACAAATCAAATTGCACCGTAAAAGTAACATCAAAATACGAATGCCAGCTTATTTTAAACTCTAGAATAGTATCTATATTACAAAGGAAAGAGAAAATCAAAATTCAATACAAATTTGGAACAATCCATGTATTAAACTCTGGAAACAGGACACGAAATATTCGTTCAATATTCAATTCCAATATTCAACTGAATGAGGAATGCTGAAAACATTTTTTAAATGGAATTTCTTAATTCACCTTAACTAAACGAACAAAAATGCCTGCGCAAAGCGCATTTCTAATAATAACAACTTTTGTTTTTTTCCTGAGCAATTCGAACCATTCCAACCTGGATGTAACCTAATTTCAATCAATTTCTTGAATCAAAAAAATTATCGAAGATTAAAAAATTGTGTGAAATTTGAATGTATCGAATTTCACAAAGATATATTGGCGCACCGTATATATTCTCCTGCAAAAATACCGCCAGATAATTTTTCTCATGTTTTATTGCATATATTTATATTTTTCACCTGTTTTTCTCAGCTTTTCTCTCTAAATCACAATCTGTTTTAAAATTGCTTGTTATTTTCTATTTGCCCGAAATTGCCTGATTAAAGCACATGTGATATCGCTTAAGCACTCTGTAATTCAACACATATTTGTACATTTAACACATACCCACACACTCACATACACAACTCACACCACACGCCAGAACATGCACACATTATACCGAAAACGATCAAACTCCAATCACACAAAACGAATGCCTCAAACCAACATATAAATATATATCTGTACAACAAAAGAAGAATAACACACACACACATAAAATCTACATGAAGCTTATCATTTGGTAGAGAACATTAAGCTCGTGTAAATTACTTTTGCTGCTCCATTTGTCTATTTATTTCTTTTCTCATTTTTCTTTTTTTTTTATCCTGTGGGGAGTGAACTGAGCCATCAGCGTTATGGTTTTGGAGAAAAATGTTGTTATTTTTTTTAAGTGTATTTTTGGAGGCATCATGACCCAGTTCACTTGCTTGGCTTTAAAACTTTGTGCTCGCTTACGATTTGATTCTATTTGTTATCTGCTATGTGTTATTATAGCACTTGTAATGCTCAAATTCGTACACCAAAAATCATTTTTTATATAATTTGTTGCCTTTGAATGATAATATAATATTTTGGTTAAGTTTTGTAGAGGATGTCCAATATTAAAGAGAGGAAAAAATCCCAAGTAAAAGTAATCTGAGTGTTCAAAAATATTGGAATAAGTGGCGCTCAGTCAATTCATCGATAAAAGTTAATACGAAAGCTTTACTTTTTGCGGCGTCGACGCATCCCTTTGTTGATGGGTGCGAGTAGTATGAGAATTTAATACGTTTTATCGATGGGAAAAATTCGTCCACAATAAAAACAATACGATACAATTGTGCGAAACAATGACGTAGTTGGTGATGTATTGCTTGTATGGATGACCCCTCCGGCAAAAATTTCATCCGGATCAATAGTTCTCTGTAAAGAAATTCAGCACGTTTCATCGAATATCGTATTAGTTGAATGGCGACACATCACATGAAAATTTACATAATTTATTGTATATTTTGTTTTCATTTATTATGGGACAGGCCGACAGGATTGTTGGATATTGACACTTAGTTTAATGAACCAAACACATATAAGTCAGTTTTCGTTGAAATGTTTTACCCATTTCTGTATCCCACACATTTTCTATTTGAAAATGATTTAACCTAGGGTCAAACGATAAATCTCATAAACATCATACACTATGGAAATGCTTATTCAGAGTATGAAAACATCTCAATTCAACAAAATTTTCAATTTTTCATTTTCTTTAGTTTCGTGCTTTGGCAATGCTGTTGCGTGATTTGGTAAATTTGCCATAATATTGGTCCGCCTTTCCAATCAAACCGAATGCGAAAAATCAATACAGCATTGCTTTCATTTGAAAGACGAGGTCATGTGCTACATTATAAATGTGAGGAATTTACTTTAATTCTTTTGATTAGTCTGAGGATCGGCTTCGTGTTTAAAGCTTAAATTAAATGGTATACACTCTTCGAAAAACTAATTGGCTCACGTTTCGTCGGTGTTAATTTCTTAAAATTACTTTCAATTTGAAATTGGATATTTAATCGATTGTTTTGAGTGTGCGTTTTGTTCAAATTCAAAATGAAAAATATTTTTCATCAAGTCTACATCCCTTGAGATGGGTGTGGTAGTTATAAAGTTGAAGAAAATTTTTGGCTGCAATATTCATATGCACACGCATATATGTATTGAGTTGGATTTATTTCGAAAGGATTTTATCCGTTGTTATATATTTCGATGTGTTTAGAAACCATGAAATGGCGTACACAGAGAGCATTGAATTTCATTATACGTTGATACGTGTTCAGCATTCAAAGAATCAACAATATCATAGGTCGTGTTCATCTGATATTTGAAAGTTGAATCGCTAAACAGAGAAAAAAGCATTGGCTGTAACAGTAAACTTGAATCCAAATATCGTTGTTGCGTACCATTTATACAATTAGAGGCTGAAACACCAATCAACCAGATTTGAAACGTATCTTACTAATTTGTTGATGGATCAGATACGTGTACGGTAATGCATGTACGATTTGATTACGACGAAAAAAATACAAACAAAAAAAGGTCATAACACTCACTTGCGTCGTCAACGAGAGAAAAAGAATTTCGGATCGATTCATTTTAATTGATTGTTATACATGATAATCAAAAGACTGTAGGATCAAGCCAAAGAAACGCACACAATGTTTTCCATGAAAAACATATTTCGTTCGTGTTTATTTCGTGCGATCAATGGAAATTACATAACGGTATATAATGTACATTCGAATGAGCGTACCTTTTTTTAGTCATTAAGCCACAACAATTTATGTGCGTTTATTTCAGTATTTATTGGTAATTTTTTCCTATTCCATTGATATTGACTGTTGATTATTTTCTATGATTAACCTCTTCAATTCGACCAAAGTAAAAATAGTACATTTGGATAAATTGAATCAAATATTTTCAATATGTATACGTTGAGCGTATAGAGTAATTTATTCATTAAATAAATAAAAATAGAGTTCGAAAGCCCTTCTCAAGGCTTCGAGGAAACAACGCGTACGTAAAAAAAACAACCACAAAGTCTTACCGTCATTTGCTATATGACAAAGTGGTCAACACTTTTAATTTGAAAAGTAATCGATTTGGTTGGAGTTTTCGCACGTGTTTTTCCATCATAAATATTTCATTGACAAAAGGTCAACGACGATGATGGTCTTCATAAAATAGTTTCGCCGTTTCACGCAAGAAAAAGAAACTCTCGGCCATGAAATTACGTACAATTCGTCGTTTGACCAAAGTTAATAAAAACGAGGAAAAAAGAAAGAAATTCATTTACGAGCACAAAGACATTAGGCACCATCGTTCTGATATAAAATACATTCGCGTATATGAATAAATGTACGCATACGCAAACAAAAGACATATGCCAACAACTTCATAAATAAACAGGTAAAGAATTGTCGCACTGTCAAATATTTACGGACAAAAACCACCAATATAAATTGGTTTAGTATCCAAATAAGTGTTCATTTATTTATGGCATGAGAATATGCTGTCATTTTTTGCCGTGTCACGAAATTGTCTGATTGCTTCTATTTTTGTCATTTGGATACTTTATTAGTCGCCACTCATCAGACTACGCACATACACACAGAGAGAAAGAAAAATTAAAACAAAAAAAAAAGATTCCGAAAACATGGACATTGACATTTTTCCAATTTTGTATTATATCGCCCAACTATCGACCAAAAAGAAAACTTTTATTATCTTGATGTGAAATTCATTTTCATTTCGCTTCGAAGTTCTCACGAATTCGAAAAATACCAGAACACCACTATGCACATGTGTGAGTGTCAACACATTGGAAAACGGATAATAACACGAAAAACGATAGTTACTCTCTAACAATCTTATCTATACATACGCATTTTATACGGATCATGGCATGTATCTATGTAACGCAGCACTGAATTTGTTGTATAGCAATCGCATACTCATATAAAAATTGATGATTTTCTTGTGTGTTGTTGGGGTTTAAATTCTTGGGGGCAATTTAATGTCTTCCAAAGACAGAACGTTTTATTGCAATTAAACTCCATAGCGATTGTTTCGCATTTCCTCTCTTCACATTATATTTGCTTCATATACACACAATAATGACAAGTAACAAGTTATCTATTAGAGGTGCTCATATATAGCATACATATGAGCTATACTATCTTTTTGCAATGCAATTTTACACCCAATTTACGGTTATTTATAGCGATATCATCATCATCATCATCATCATCAGGCATGGTCTAAGAGAATATTGTTCTCACGACGGCAAGAGTCATCGCTTACGCTCAAGGACAATATTCTTGCAATATAGAACGTTAAAAACCGATGCTCATTTAGTCGAGAAAATTGATTGTGGCTTCTTCATCGTCATTCAATTTTATCTGTGAAATGGTTCATTCCATAATTTTTGATGGATTTCCCGGGCTGTGCATCAATAACATTGAGATAACAAAGACAATTTTATGCAGCAGCTGTATCATGGTGGCAGCAAACATCAACCCCATAAAATGTTAATCAAGAGAAATCAATCCACAATGGATATCTCGTCTGTATCGTAATGTGCTCGTCTCTGATCCTTTTTTTTTATTGTATATATATCACATCGATACGATGTTTTTTTGCGGTTTGCGAGGTCCTTTTATCCCGAAATATTTATTTCATTTGATTCATTGAAAATGGGCAAATATTGAATGTTAAACAAAGCGAACGGGGGATTCTCTGTGTATGTAGCCATCATTGCAACTAAGAATAAAGTGTTTTCTTTCCATTAATATATTTAGTTATTTTTGCATTATGATGCGACAAACAAAATCAACGAGAACAAACCACCAATCGTGTGGAATAAGAAAGCGCAACATGCATTCAAAGTGATTTGTGCATTGATAAGTTGGAAAAGAAGTACGTAGGCGACTATTTAAGTTTCTTCAATATGTATGTTTTAGTATTGCCCGATGCAAACCATTGTCATATTCGTAAAGTTTAACATTTTGTAGCATAAACGTTCTCAGAACGTTTTGTCATTCGATCGTTATTTGTATTGTTTACCGTAACATGTAAATTGCGTCTCAGCCAAAAAATGAATTTTACTCGTGAACATTTTCGAGCGATTATTTTTTTCCACTTTCGATTGGGTGTATCACAACAACAGTGTTTTGATCAACTTCATTTGGCCTTTGGCGATGAAGTACCAAGTCTTCGGACAATTTATAATTGGTACAACGAATTCAAGCGCGGTCGCCTATCGCTCATCGACGAGTTCCGCGAAGGTCGTCCAAAATCAGTTGTTGTACCAGAAAACATCGATGCTGTCAGAAATATGATAATGGAAGATCGTCATGTAACATATCACGAGATTGAGGCATCCCTGGGAATTAGTGCGACCAGCGTATTTAAGATTTTACATGAACATTTAGCTGTCAGAAAGATTTGCTCTCGTTGGATACCACATAATTTGACAATCGCTCAAAAAAAGGCTCCTGTCGATTGGTGTAAACAAATGCTCAAGAAATTCAATCGTGGTGTTTCAAAATCCGTGTATTTTATCGTCACTGGTGACGAATCATGGATCTACGCGTATGAGCCCGAAACTAAACAGCAGTCGACTGTATGGGTCTTTCAAAGTGAAGATAACCCAACAAAAGTTGTTCGAGCTCGAAGTGTTGCGAAGCAAATGGTCGCCTGTTTTTTCGCGATAAGTGGTCATGTGGCAACAGTTCCACTAGAGGCTCGTAAGACCGTCAATTCTGATTGGTACACCACCATTTGTTTGCCCGAAGTGTTTGGTGAAATAAGAAAAAACAACCGCCGTCGCAAAATAATTCTTCATCATGATAATGCGAGCTCTCACACATCTCATCAAACAGTCGATTATTTGACCGGTCAAAAGATCGATTTAATGGGTCATCCGCCGTACAGTCCTGATTTGGCACCCAACGATTTCTTTTTATTCCCGAGCGTGAAGAATAAACTGCGTGGTCAACGATTTTCATCGCCCGAAGAAGCAGTTGATGCGTTCAAAACACACGTTTTGGAGATATCACTTTCGGAATGGCATGAATGCTATGACAAATGGTTCGAGCGAATGCAAAAGTGTATTGATCATCATGGCGTATATTTTGAAAAATAATAAAACCATTTTCGATGAAACCCCATTGTCTTATATATGTTTTTGAAAAAACTTAAATAGTGACCCTCGTATTATGTATACTACCACTTGACAAACAAGTAAATTCAAAGGGGATCCAGAAAAAAATATGTGGCGCAAAATTTTATCTGTTCAACGGAAAATCCCACAAAGATCCGAGTTCGATGTTATTGCATACAATTGCTACAGTTATTGTTATTATTATTTCATCTATGAGTAGCTCTCTAGAGTACTAATTAGGTGTGGCACATGAAAGTATGTTATACGTATCGATCGATGCGTACTCCTTCGTAGCCTTTCCATTATTATATTGTTGTGTGTTTTTTTTTTCAAGTTTGAATCCGCAGTTATAACACATCATACCATGCCTTGGCACACACCAGGCATTGTTAACCATTCAGGCACACACACACAAGGAGCGCATATCAAATTGACTAAGAAAACCAGTTCTAACTGGAAATATATTACACATTTATTTTTGCTCGTTCTCTCTTTTGCCACGCTCACATTGTGCATGACGTTGGCCATACACCACACAAGCCGCATACTATACATTCGACAAATATAAATATATATATATATATCGAGCGAAAGAGAAAACAAAATCAAATTGCATGTCAAACTCACATAATACGTCGCATACGACTACACCTCACGTACGCTTGCCGCTTTTTCGGTAAATGAGAAAATGTAAAAGAAAAAAAAAAGAGCACACAAAAGTAAAAATTGTCGACTTAATAATAATGAAGCAGTCGGTGAACGATAATCTAAGCAAAAATAACACCACACAATGCCGTAAATTCTCATCCATTTCATAAAAATTCATTTAAACAATGACCGACAATGGCATAACGTGTGCAATAGAAAGAGAGAAGAAAGAGAAAGAAAAACGGAAAATGTGAGAAAATTTTATTTTCAAAAAAAAAGAAAAAAAAAATAACTACAGATTGCCATGTTGTTTCGCATCGTTTTTAGGGCTTAAAAAACGGAGTAATTATAGACAACTGAAATATGACCGTAATGTAGGTAGATTTCTTTTCAGGGTGCACTTTTGGACAGACACAAAAATTAATACCATTTTAAAATTAATGGAAAGCTCAGATGTTGCTACTGGCACGCAACAAATGGCTTAATTAATAAACCCATTGAGTGTATCAATGTCGATGTATATTGTACGCTGATACTTTGTTGTCACTGTTGTATTGCAAAGAATGTACTCCATCCGCCTAGATATCAATGCCATTGGTTTTTAATGCTTTTCGTAATACTTGAAATACAAAACGCGTTATTGTGCAAATTATTAGAAAATGGGTCACATTCTATTAACTGTATCTCTATTTCTCCGCCACTTCGTCTGCACAATTTCTCGGAATTCATGTGGGCGCAATAAAAACGATTTACAACGGTTGCTTCCAGTGTAGACATTTTTCGAACATTTCTTCCAAGAGAATACTGTACACTACATTTGCTGGATTTCTTAATCGAATGTGGGATTTTGATAGGTTGTCACTATTCAACACCTGTTTCACAAATACACAAACTAAAACTAAATTTTTCGAATTAAAATTCTTTGTGTCCCATGGTATCTTTCACACATTGTAAAATATATGTGAATACCAATTCGTTTCGTATTCAACCAACAACAAGAAAGTTGTTGCCATCCAACACAATGATTGTCTTCGGTTTAATTTTTTATAATCAAATTCTTATTCAACAGAATTAGTGAAAGTTCAGTTGATACTGTTCAACAAATCCAGAATCATATTCTCGTGCTTGCATTTTGCATCAAATGAAATGTAATTTTCTTCATGCCTCTTGCACACGAGCGGCGAAATTGAATTAAAATTTAATTTCAATGAATTGGTTGTTGTTGGTTTTTCGGCTCAACAATTCGACGAAATCGGAGAAGTAAATCCAGTCGAGAAACAAAAAAAAAATACAATTGTTTTATTGTGTTGATGCAGAGGCCAGAATAACTTAAGCTATTTATCCACTTATATCGTAATAATAATTAACAATAAAACGCTTGAAAATCCTTTTGCTTATACGCCAACTAAAACTGCACCCAACGGAAAATAAAATAAGCCATTTTCCCTTGAATATTGTGCCAAATAAATATTGTGCCTTTCAAAGGCATACTAACATGGTGCCGACTTGGCTCAATTATCACAAATTGGTTCAGCAGCAAGGAAAAAAACCAGCGAGTACAGCACACAACTTAATTTTATTTGTGTATTTGTGAGTGTGGTTGTTTATGTGCTACGCACTAGCCGCATCTAGAAAAAGCGATCAACCAAGATTTGTTCGCACATAAATCCACATTTTGCTCATTCGATGCATTTGTCCTGAAACTGGTGACTAGCTAGAAAAATTGTAACAGCTTTTGTATTTAAGTCGCCATAATTTCATGTGACCTTTTTCTCTTTTCAGCACAAATTGTTGCGTTTTCTTTCGTTCTCCTCCACCACATTCATGGAAAGAGAACAGAACATTTTCTCACTTATTTCGTTTTTTTTTCTTCCGTGCCTAAGCTAAACTTCACTGGAATTCTTCTACTAGTAATAGTGGTACTATAATATTAATCGTGGTATCGTTATATGTGTCACGTACACACAGATCATTTATGATCCGAAGCACCTCGCAACTAATTTTTTCCGTTTCCAAAAAAAGACATCGCTAGCTACGTATGTTAAAGTTCAAAGTAATGCCTGTGGCTTTGATATGAATACGCCTACACAAAATGGAACTGAATACGGCAAAGGTTTTATTCATTTTAACGCCATCTTCTAAGTGACGATTTGTTAGTTTGCTGCGAGCAATTCATCGTTTAAATTGCTATCCCTTTGGTCATATTTAGCCTAATGACTTTATTCAATGTGACAAAAAACGCTCAATTTTTCAGCCGAAAAAAAATTGCCTACCCCTTTGGCAAAAAAGTTGCAGAAAAAAAGTCCAATCATGAATGATATTGATGTTATAAAACAAATGTATAATATGCCTTTGCTACTGTTACGCGGAAGAAATTGAATTTTGTATATGTATGTGTCGAAAAAATGCTATTATATTTGTTTGCTTTAAATATAATTTATGATTCCGGGAATAGCCATAAAAACGGAAAATATATTCAACGCAACGAAAGAAAAAATTCACACAAACACTTCGAGATATGAACGCTGTGTGAATGAAATAGATATACGCACACAAGTCTAATAATGAAGAAGGATAAAATGTATTTGGAATTATGATGGCAAAATATATTTATGTGTGTACATTTGCAGAAGCTACTTTCTTGTGATCATCTTTATTGATACTCACAAGAGGACCCCTTCAAATATTCGAAATGAAGAATATTCCAGCAGGAATTTTTGCAATAGACAAAACCACTTTTTTATTTCTTTTGATTGGTGTTATTACCTTTTCGGATTTGGAATTACCTTCAAGAGAAAAATATCAGAACTTACTACCTCATTGGTGAAAAAAGTCACTCGACATTTTATTAATAACTATTATTATATTATCCAAACTACCAAAGAGTCGGCAAAACTGTTTAGTTCAATGAATCCTTTGAAACACTCCAGCAGTCAAGCTGAGTGGGCTGTTTTTTTAGCCAATATTGACATTTCAATTGAAAGTTTTGATTAACCTGAGCCATCCATGTTAGATTTCAAGGTGACTAGTCATATACATAACATTCTATAGATATCAATATTACACATTACTTCAATTTCGAACTATTAGTTACATTTCACACCAGACATCAAACTGAAAATAGAGAAAAAAGTTTTTTGATTCAGTTCGCAATTGAAATGCATATTTTCATCAAACTCTGGAAATATAATTTGATTGCAAAATGTTCCTTCGATGTTCATATTCAAACGGAGGATAGGTCTTTAAAAAAAATGAAGAATCTCGATTTTTAATTTATTTAAAATTATCTACACTGAATTGTAACAGAAATTTATATGTAGATACAAAATTTGTGGAGAAAAATGTTTAAAATAGAATATAGCCACTGTTTAATAGTCATAATGATAATGATATAACTTTTGACTATTCGCTTCTCGCCGCAAAATAATTTTCAATTTTTTATTTCTAAGAATCCGAATATTTTTATCGCAGAGGGAGAGAGAAAGTGAGGCGGAATGCAAATTTAAAACAAAAACTGAATGATATTGAAATGAGTATTTGGATTAAATCCAATCTAAAATTCTGGTCGTCATTTTTCTCATTCACAATCCAACAGTTATCATCTTTGTTCCAATTACATAATTAACCAATTTTATTATCTGAGTTTTTGGCTGTGTTTTTTGCCCTTTTTTAAAATTATCATGTTGTCTCTCGAGGTTTTTGGTTTATATCATAAGCAGAGCTTACACATTATGGTTGTTTGGTTTAGAAATACGACATTATTTGCGAACTTGAAATTTAACAAAAACATTTTCGCATCAGTATATCGTGTGATGATCCAGATACCAGATCTAAAATACACAAAATGAAATGTCTATATACTAAAAATGGCTGGCTTTACATATCGCTTCAATGCAAAAGCATTGATTTTTGAATTGTTCGTTTTGTATTTGGGGTCGAATGGAAATGCAAAGAACTGAAAGTAAATCGAACAATATTGTCCATCTGCGGTGTGCATCTCATCATTTGCTATGTGATTAGACACGTTCTAAAACTGTTTTGGAATGCATTCAGTTCGCCAATTTGTAATGCAATTCAAAATGTTGTGCTCGTTGATTCGGAATCATCCACAGTAAATTTCATTGCAGACAAAGTCTAAAATCGTTCAATTGCGAATATTCTCAATGTTAAACAAACACCAATATAGATTACTATCTGTATGTTTGTATGTGAATGGCTAGAAAAGCTTAACGATAAACCAAAAAAACCTCATCAAACTGTTTACAGAATAATTTTTTTTGCCATTTTCCAATTTGTGTTTTGTAGCAACAAAAAAAGGCACATGGTGAAAAGCAAATGCATTTGTAAAATGGCGTGGGCTGGCATAGAATGTGCTTGCAGACCACTTTCTCTCTGTTTTTTATCTTCTTGATAATAATAGACGACATTTCGTCATTCGTTATTCTATTTGATTGTAAGAGGATAGAACATAGAACGAAGAAGTGGAGGCGAGAATTATTAATATTCAGTAGTGTCGCCAACAATGAGCGGTTGGCGAAGAAGCATCAACATGGACAAAATTCATTTGAATTTGTGTTTTCTCTCTCAAAGAAAAAGCAAATGAATAAAAATGACTTTTCACGAACATTCTTCGGTACTCGGCGTGAATTTTTCGAATTTCATTTTTAAACCACCGTGCGCGTCATGTTATGGACGAATTTTCATGGTGTTTTTTGGTAGTTTTTTTTTATCTCTCGCCCATTAATTTTTGCCACTCATGCTGTGTTAACTTTTATCGAAGAGTATATTTGCGTCATTACCAGGCTTGGTATCAATTTGTCAACGCCGATCTACTTATAGCTAGATTTTTTGAAGGTCCTCAGCCACACATATGGACAGCTCCATGTGTACAAATAAATTTAAGCTAGATATATATAAATCTATATGTAAAATGCATGTGTGTATGGTTTATGATATCAAATACTTTGATATCAATAATATTTTCTTTTTGGTTTGGAATTTTTAATGCACAGTCATGGTTTTTCGTTTTGCATGTCAAATCTATGTACTCTTTTGTGCATGTTGTTGATTTATAAATAAGTATCTCTATCATTTCAACTTTTCCACTAAATATATAAACTTTGGCTGTTGTGTGTGTTTTTTATACTCCTTAGAAGCGTAATTTGTGTTGTTTTGCTTCCGCTTTGTGTATTGTGCTTTGTGTGCTGTCTACACCAAACAAAAACCAAATAAAAATAAATTCTGCATTATTCAATTGTAATTTGTGAAGCAAAATCTTTCTCCTAAACTTATATCTTGTATTATGTTTGTAAGTTGAAAATTGGTGATACAAAATTGTGCCTTGATAGATTAATATACTATACAACAACAAAGCTCATTTCTTTCTTATTATTTTATATTTCGATAAATTGTATTTGTGCGTTTTTTTTAAAGCAAAAATCACATTACATTTGTATTTGACAATTTTCTAATGATGGTTTCGTTCGTTTTCAACATTTCACACTCTGTACATGGTGGACTCTGGATACGAATGCGTTTCAATAGATCCGATATGATGACGACGATGAAGATGAAGGCCCACAACCGGATCCTACACTCGAACAGGGTGCACCTATACCTGTTCGATTGCAGTCTTCTTTTCCAGCGGAACTGGCCTCCACTCCTCTCGAGGATATCGACAATTATTATTCGAATCAACTGGTAAGCTTTTTCTTTTGTTCTCTCTATATCTCTCTTCCTCCACTCTCTCAACCTTTTCTTCGGAAATTCATATCTCTCTTAAACACAACTATTTCCATTCGCATTCAAAACACACCGAATTACGAATGGTAACGAAATTTCCATCTCAAATTCAGCACACACAAACCAACTGCTGCACTGTAATTTTGCATTGTTTCGACATTCTCGCAGATTGTGTGAGTATGCGATTTATAGTTTTGTTGTCGCCGTTTTATTTTGGGTTCCATTTTGTTTTAACATTTGGAATTTATATTTCTTCTTCATTTGTTGTCGGACGAATTGTGACTAGTACACATATTTTGCTTCGAATTCATTGTGAACAATAAATATGTGGATTTCTGGGCTATATGTTTCAGTACTTTATGTGCTGAATAATGTATTTTCCCAGTGTTCGTTCGTTTTTTCCCTTACATCGCTTATGGATACAGTGCGAACGTGTACTATTTAGTCACGAAAAATGTGTGTATGTGTTACCAGTGTTATTGATTGAAATGCAGAGACTGCTTCATTTTTCTTTTGTTTCGGTTTATTTTCTTCACGGCTCACTTTTGGCTCGTTCCAAACAATAAAGAGAGCCTGACGAAGCATTTTTTTGTTGTTTCTTTCATATAGCCGAAAATATACAAAGTGAAAGCACATAAAGAGTATATATACTCGTCTAATGGAAGTCAAATGCAAATTGCGCCAATTTGTTTATGGGTATATACCATATAGTACTTATAACGTTAGATGCGCGCATTCCTCATTTAAACTTACTTTATGATATCGTGATCAGGACATTTCGTTTTTCTAATATTGATTTATGTGCCATTCGTTTGCGTTATCTCATTTGAATTTCAATTTGATCATTTAGTGACGAATGTCGATGACGAACAACTTTTTTCAATTGTTTTTTTTAAATACACATTTTTAACACAATTAACTATCACAATTGTACTTGTCTTTGTCTGTTTAAAGAATTGTTGGGGTAAAAACAGTTTTCTATCATTTCGATTTGATGAATAGATTTGAACACCCATTAGATTACGTGTTTATACCTTCAATTTAGTTCAAGTTTTTTTTATTTTGTCGAAAGGGAGAAATAAAAACGTCTACCTTATGTTTTCTGATTAGTAACGACAGAATAGAGGACTAATTATCTAATCTCACACGGTAAAATGTTATGCCAGTGAAATTTGTTCGCAAAATTGGTAGAAGATGAAATCAGTCAGTTTTCCAATGTGTACCTTTAATTTCTTGAAGATCGGAATTCTTATACAAAGAGATGTATTGCGATGCTAAAGGGACAAGTAGCAATTGGCATCTGTTAGAAGCCACTAGATGCGATTTCTAGCAGCTACTACTAAGACTTTTTATAATCTGAATATCCCTTTGAATCTCCTTGAGGTGATGACTTCGGTTAATACAACGTTTATTGTATTTGTATTTCGTCTGATCTAATTTACATTTGCATTCATTCTTGTAGCGTTCAATAATTGTAGCAAATATGTTATTCATCAATTTTTTTATTATTCACATTTATATTCAACAATTTGTTGTTTTGTTTCTCTTTTTTCAGACATTTGTAGTTGTTAGTAAAGGAAAGGATATTTTTCGCTTTTCCGCAACCAAAGCAATGTGGTTACTTGACCCGTTTAATCCAATTCGTCGTGTAGCTATTTATATTTTAGTGCATCCAATTTTTTCTTGTTTAATCATCTTTACAATTCTCACAAATTGTGTATTAATGATAATGCCGGCGTCGCCAATCGTCGAATCAACCGAGTAAGTACATCTTCTTCTAATACACATTTCTTTAATATATGTTTTCAATATGAGTTTTCGGTTGTTGTTTTTTTTACAACCGAATTTATTGTTGTTGTTGTTCGCCGAGTGAGACAGTTGTATCGTAGTATTTTATCTTCACCGAAGCTTTGCGGTTCCATTCATTTCAATTCATTGTAATAAAAGCCAAGAAGTAAGCGTTTCACATTGTGTCGGTTTGATTGCAATTAAAATAGAGTTAATTATGATTATTAAGCATTAATTACATAAATAAAGTGGTATTTTCTCAAGGATTGTGCTGAATCACAACCCTCTTTTCATACAAAATTTACTCACCATCGTTGCTTATTCAAGAGCAACAATCGACATTTTGGTTTGATGGTAGAAAAAAAAAGTTCAAGGGCTTTATGAACCTGACGGTTAATGAACATTTTACGGCGCATACAAAAGAGATTATTAACATTTTATTTAGAAGTAGTGTTCCTTATAAAATGATTCTTGCACAGTAATGTGATTTATTTTGTGAGAAAGAGCATTTGTTCATCATTTATTTTTGAACTTGTCTAGGGTGATATTCACTGGAATCTACACATTTGAATCAGCTGTAAAAGTGATGGCCCGCGGTTTCATTTTGTGTCCGTTCACGTATCTGCGTGATGCGTGGAATTGGCTGGATTTCGTAGTAATAACATTAGCGTAAGTACTATTACAAATGTTTCAAATTAGATTCAGCACTTTTTACTGTCAATTTTTTGTTCAGAGCGATTGTTTTGGGTGTTTATCAGCTTTTAGAGTTGCTTCATCCAACAATCGTTACTCTCACTTTTTTGTTTGTAGCTGAATTTTAAGTTAATTTCTCATTTTATTTTCAGTTAATAAAATGCTGTTTATAGCCATTTTCTCCCGTATAACCGAACAATTTAGATATAAATTAGAACATATTTAACCATAATATAGAGTTATTTGAGGCTTAACTTTGAATTCAAGTAGTTTGAGAATAAACAGTTTTTTTTCTTTCTCTCTCTCTCTCTCTCTGAAAATATTTTGTTGATTTTGAAAAGCCAAAAGGGAATTCGATTGACTTGAACAATTTAGAATTTAATTTAACACTTTACAAAGAATTTTATGCGGTTATCGATGAATAGCAATGGACATGAATTTCAATAGGAATTGTCCTTCACTCATGCAGAAGCAAAAACTAAATGATTTACAAAACAATCAACCACATTCATGTTGATGAAATTCAATTTTGATTGAATTTTGCCCGTCAACATGCTTAGTCAGTGAAATGCATGATTTGCATAAATTCCAGTGGTTCGAAAGTCTACAATTCATGTCATCAGTTTAAATTTAAAAAACTGCACTATTTCTCTCTCTCTCTCTCTCTCTCTCTCTCTTTCTTCGTTCTACTGTATGTGAATGGCTTCGGAGGATTGTCCATTTTGTGGTAAATTCTGGGCATATTATAACATTCCAAAATACAATATTTTATAGAACGTGATACATATGTGTGACAAAGATTGAACATGCATAGGTTCAAGCAGTGTTAGATACTTCAACTCTATAAAATACGATTTTGTGGACAGGTGGTACGAAAAGATGTTTCGTTTACCTAGAAGCTTACAAAAATGTATCTGCTTTTGCGATAATAACACTCCGACAGGATTTCTCCGAATAGTGGAGAAAAGAACATTTCGAATATTTTTAATATAAGAAATTCCGCTGGCATTCGATACATTCAAAAGGTTACACAGGCTGTGATACGTAGAGTTATGTAGAACTAAATATAATTTAGATAGTTCAATACAAAAATCCAATAGAATAATCGATATAGCAACATTGTAGTAAATATTGAAAAAAAAAGAGAGAGAGCTTTTGGATAGACAGTTGATAATAATTTATCAAATCATATATATCGTTCCAATTAGTAGAAGTCAATGTTGAAAATTGCATAGAATAAACTCGAACAATTTTCATTTTTTTCATTTATAATATTATATAGCTGAGCAGTGTAATTTTGTATACATAGTGTGAGTTAGCATAATAAATTGTCCTGATACTTGTTAGTTTTACAGTACAATGTTATATATATATATAGAATCGATCATGACGACGATGATGATGATGAAAAATTACACAGAGTGAGTCAGCATACATTGTGTTACTTTGTGTAAATATAGATGATTATTATTAAATGAAAAGTTGATTAAAATATGACGTTGCGGAAGACAGAAGGCTGCAAATACAGGAAGCTATTTACATATATACAAAATGCTGAGCTAATGCAAATGAAATAAGTATTCCCGAAAGCTGGCAAAGGATCAGACAAGAGTTTTTCGTTGCAAACGCAATATCATGTCGAAGTGTTCCAACAGCTACGTTCTTGAAAGGGAGTGTTGAATGAAATGAGAAAGAAAAAGAATCGTTTTACCTTTAAGACGCGCATTGAATAAAGCTTTCTCTTCTCCAACATTATACGCAACGCAATAATTGGTACATACAAAGATTGGATACGAAGTCAAAGTGGGGATTTCATCGAATTAATGCTGATTCAAAGGTATTACACCCTTTTGAATTTCACACAATTACGACTAATGATGCAGCATTGAGCGAAAAAAGTCAATCAGCTGTGTTTTAAATTCAATCCTACGAATTCAAGACTTTAAGCATATATTTTTTTCCAATTTATTCAGTGTACTTTCTCACGGCTTGAATTTAATTAATTTATTTACAATAGATTCTGGTGAAGCGTGTAAATTCTTCTTTATGGAATTTATATTCGACTTTGCACACCTTGAACACGTTGAATAATATGCAATTTTTAATGTGCACGAATGGTGTTCAGAAAATCACATTGTATTGGTTTCCTTTTTTGTATTTTATGCCTACATTTGTAATTTCAAATATTCGAAGAAATTGTAATTTCCTGAAACGTTTCAATTTACACAAACACACAATTTTTATATATTTATTCATCGAACGAAAAATGTGAATTGTCACGTACAGTAATAAAATCAAAGGCGCATATGATACTGTCATAAATGCTTCTAAAATAAAGAAACGATTCTCTTCAGACTTTGAAATTTCCGTTTAATTCAATCGAGATTTTCGTTGGCATATTTATATTTGTGCGCAAATATGTTCGTACAAATATTATTACGAAGAACAAATAAATCATTCCTTCAATATAAATCAATAAGTTCATTGTACTCGTCGTAAAATGTGTTTGTGTAGGTTTCTATAGAAACTATTTAAACTGAGCTAAAATGGAATTGCGAAAATAAATGAGAAAATAACGCATACAATATGACTTCTTCTTTGATTCACGACGGCGAATGAAATTAATGATGAGTTAATGCAAAATTGAATTTCTATCGCATTTGCTCCTTCACCTGTACAAAAGCAATGAAAAGATTTGCTTTTGCCAATTTCTTTCTATTTTTCTACTACTTCTTCATTTTTTTTTCTATTCTGAAAATGACTAGTTGAATGTGATGACCCAGCAAAATGCAACGCAAAATAAAATAAACGAGCGAACATGAAGAGTTTGTGCCCATATAAAAGTGTGGCCTACATTATTCCAATTGAATGCTTATCCAGGCTTCTGGCATTTCCAATAGAAAACAAAGTATATGGCATGCAAATGAAATTGTCAATCGATTCGCTGTACGGATATTATCCACCGATAACTTAAACAATATTTCATTGTGTTGGCTATAACACATATACACACATGCACATTTCGACACGTTTGCCTGACTTATATTGAATATGAAACGTTGAATGCAAGCACCGTATAATTATCTAGTTATTCATGTTGCAATTTGAAATTGTGCATGCCGCCTTTTTGCCGGTCGCTGGTTTGCATTTAGCACGCGAAAGCGGATGGAGAAACCCCGATTTAAAATTTGATTGTTTTGCACCATTTCGATATTCTATTTTTGCTATTTCCAATCGCATCCATTTCCAATGTTCAGTACACTTTAATTGATGGTATTTTATCAATGATTTTACCTACATTTTTCTTAAATTGATCTGCATCTTCTCGAATTTGAGTAAATCTTTTTACAACGAATTCAGATAAAAAAATAACGCTTGTAGTACCCTCGGTTGAACTGAATGGAATTGAAAAAGTTCAAGTGTGTTATGAAATTCTGTGGGAGTTTTCAGCAGTAGAGATCGTTTTTTTTTTCTTTTTCAGACCTCACCCAAAAATCACGATGAAACTTTTTTTTTCTGCTTCAAATGCGCTGCACTGCATACACATCGCATTCCACTTCTTCTTTCTTTCTCTTTCGGTAAATCGATTTTCCACAATGTGCACGCGAACTAAAATTTCTATTTGTCCGCAAGGGAAAAAAGCTAACATCATGAAAATGCAGCGAATGGCATTCAAATAAAAAAAAACCTAAAAAAGAAAAGCCTTTTTTCTCTGTTCGGTCTTTCTTCCACAGTCACACACATTTCGATTTTCCAATGGAACGCTTCTCAAATACGTTGCGAATGCTTTGAGCTTCAGTTCGTAAGCTGATTCGTGCATTGTGTGGCATTTTTGGTATACATACATGACTGCACATATACATTCTACCACATTAACATTTTCCCACTTTTGCCTTAACAACAAATGTTGCCACTCAATGCCTAAAAATGCGGATGACGATGAGTACCATCATACACTTAAACCTCCATCGTACCCGTTGGCACATGGCAAACGGCAGACACACAGCCAAGCAGCGACAGCAATATACAATAAAAAGCTTCATTTCGATTTGAACAAGTCGGGGAGCAATGGAAAGTGCAAACAATAACTCCAGAGCTTCATCGTTTTTTGTTTTCTTTTTTTTGTTGTTGTTGCTGTTGTTATTGTTGTAATTCTCTTTTGACACACATTTCCTCTTTTCGTGTATGCCGAACAATCAATTCAATGCACTATTTTTGCGCTCGACAATTCAATGGGCGCTCCGAATACAAAACATAGAGATCCAATACAAAAAGATTCAACAGATTTTTTTTTTTTCACATAAGAGTCTCACTTCTTTCATTTCTCTAATGCTGTGGATTTTGTATGTGTATCTATCTTTCCGATTCGCTGCCGTTTTGCGAACCAAGGAAATATACAAAATGTTTGATGAAACAAATAATGGGAAGTAAAAGTCTTGTAAATAGTATGGTTTTCATTGCGACGCGAATAAAAGCGCTGACAATGCAACGGAGGAAATGTCAGAACTCATTGAAATATAAAATTTTGAAAAGAAATGCATACAAAACAAGTGAATGGCTGACATCGACAATTCAGACGAATCTCTTCTTGTTGGTGGTGTTGGTGGTTGTTTTTTTCTTTTCCATTTTGTTTTTTATTCAAAAACTAACTTTTCACTCCATGAAGCACATTTTTAACACTTGCATCCAGTGGTTAAAACGTTGGTCAACGACGCATTTCAATGCTATTCAAAAGTTATCATTTGAAACGTGTTTTATTCATATTTAACTCTAATGGCATCTGTCTTGACTAGAAAATCGCTTCTTGACATAAATTACAAGTCACACACAAGCCATAGTAGTATTTCGTGAAGAGGCGCAATGTTAGACGAGGTCAATACGGTTTATAGGGAACATAGGAGTGAGTCAAACGGAAAGGTTGTTATCGTTTACATTCTGATTTTCATTTACGTTTTTTTAATTTTTTGGTTCATTTTCTTTTCATTCACACATCAATCACATTTATTTGACGAAAAAAAACAAACATTTGTATGATTTTGAATTTACTTTTCAAATTTTTTTGGGGTGCACACTATTTCAACTCGTCTGTGATTATCGTCATATAAATCAATCGACGACAGCTATGTGACAATGGGAATCGATTTGGGTAATTTAGCGGCGTTGCGTACATTTCGTGTACTGCGTGCCTTGAAAACTGTTGCCATTGTACCGGGTTTGAAGACCATCGTTGGTGCTGTCATTGAATCGGTAAAAAATCTGCGCGATGTGATAATTTTAACGATGTTTTCGTTATCGGTATTCGCTTTGATGGGCCTGCAAATTTACATGGGCGTGCTAACGCAAAAATGCATTCGCCAATTTCCATTGGATGGCTCATGGGGCAATTTAACCGATGAAAATTGGGATAATTTTATGAAAAACGACAGTAAGTACATATTGTTCTGTAAGAACACAACATATTTTGATGATTTAATACTATATATTACGATGTCAAGATAAAAAAAGAAACGAAATATTTGTGTGTATTTTCCTTTTCAGAAAAGTTAAGTAGACTTTTTTCGATAGAATCATTTAGAATATCCGCTTAGCGGAATTTTACATAAAACATTTATAGTCGAATTAGGAAAGAATTTTTCTTAGAATTAGAGTCTTCTGAAATTGCTATTAATGTTTGTACAGAAAAGTGACTTTTGATTGTGTTTTTTTCTCGTTTTTATTTTGCCATCTAAACAGCAAACTGGTTTAAAGAGGAAGGTGCACTGGAATATCCACTATGTGGTAATTCATCGGGTGCCGGAACATGCCCTGAAGGATATTTCTGTTTGCAAGGCTTCGGAAAGAATCCAAACTATGGCTACACCAGTTTTGATACATTCGGTTGGGCGTTTTTATCCGCTTTTCGTCTGATGACACAAGATTACTGGGAGAATTTGTACCAATTAGTGTTAAGATCTGCCGGACCGTGGCACATGCTTTTCTTCATCGTTATCATATTTCTTGGTTCGTTCTATCTCGTTAATTTGATCTTGGCTATTGTCGCCATGTCATACGATGAACTCCAAAAGAAAGCCGAAGAAGAAGAGGCAGCCGAAGAGGAAGCGCTTAGAGTAAGTTTCAATTAAATTATTTTTAACACTAATCAATTAATTAAATGTAGAAAACGCTTATATATTTTAATAACTCATGTATTTTTAAAGTCACAAGACATAAGTTTCATAACTTTTGCATTTCAAATAAAAATGCCAAAAAACAAAGTTCGATCCTTTCGGTTTAGAACCGAATTCTAAAAAAACTTAAAACTATTCATCAATCGATAAAACGAATTTTTTTTTTTTCATCAAAACGGTTGAATGAGTTAAGAATCATTTATCCAAGACTTCAATAATAATTAATGAATACATTTAACGACTACGTTCACTTCGAGAACATTCCTTAGTGCTTGAGAATACATTAAAATTTTATATGAAATCGATAAAATCAACGATACGACCGCTTCAAAAGGATGTAGATTGTACACGTAAATTAAGTGCAAATGTCATCGAAAGTTCGAAATGTATTTTTAGTATTGACGATTGAAGATAGCATAATTTGAATCGCGTGCGTCACAATGGACATTTTTCGATGAGAATTTTTAGAAATCGGAAGTTTAAATCAAAAATGTACATTTCATTTGCTATTATCATATACAATATTTATTAAGCCATTTTTTTGTTTTTATATATAAAAATGTGTAGGAAGCTGAACAGGCAGCAGTAGCAAAACAGGCGAAAATTGAAGCGCATGCAGCGGCAGCAGCGAATGCAGCAGCCGCTGCAGTTGCGGCGGCCGAAGCTGCAGCTCACCCGGAAATGGCAAAGAGTCCATCGGATTTTTCATGTCATAGTTACGAATTGTTCGTTGGCCAAGAGAAAGGAAACGATGACAACAACAAGGAGAAAATGTCAATCCGTAGCGAAGGATTGGAGTCGGTGAGCGAAATGCAAAGACCAACTGCACCATCAGCCGGCACAATGGCGTCCAAGGTTCGCAAAGTCAGCACGGTAAGTATGGCTATATGAATGCTACTGCATGCACCATTTCCTCGATTCAAAAACACACATATACACATACATTTACACATGTAAATATATACACATTACAAACACGCACTGTGATATAAGCGCACACTTCATTCAAGGTGCTGTCCACATTCAACATAACATGTTACCATTGAGAATGAAAAATGTCGTCCAATCGTCAGTTCACGCACAACAATTTACACGTGCGACCATTTTCATCTTTCAGTATTAAATAAAAATCATACAACTCGGAGCCTTTTGTGGGGTGTTTGACAATATCGCGAGACCAATCGATTCGTATTCGAATCGATTTGAATTGATTGGACTGACATTTTCCCGTTTCTATTTCCTGCTTGTCACGCAATTTTCGTTGTACCACTACTATTTTATTATATTGAGAATAAATTCCTCTATTTCTTCCGCACATAAAAAAGGCATCAATTCGACCACACAAATATTTACATCGATTCATTTCCGCTGCTTCTCCATCGGAAATTCCATTTATCTATTCAAGCTGACTTTTTTTAATATCATGCAAATTTCCTTTCGTTCTATACATCTGCTATCAATGATTTCTCCATCGGTAAAATGATATGAACACACACAAAAAATCGCTTCAGTCATCAAAACGCAACCACTTGAAATATGGTTACACGGTTCACATTCAATTTATTTGCATTACTCAATGGCAAACCAGAGAGAAATACGATTGATTTTCGAATCGAAGTAGTCATTCTCTTTTTAAATTTCATCATATTGAATATGCATTGTGGTGGCCTAATTAAAACCAGAAGAGTGAACAAAAATTCATATTAAAAGTCATTGATTCAATTGCCAGTCAACATAAATCATAGCACAAAACGCTGCAAATAAATTAAAGCGTTCGTTGTGCTTTTTTCGTTGCCAATCCGTTTCATTTGCAATTCAATGGTTTAATGAATTACACAGTTGGATGCAGAAAGCATTTTCATCGTCGAAAAATACGAGATCAATTGGTAGTTTTGAATTTTTTTTTTTGTATATTACGATACAATAGGCTCTATAATTTGGACTCCGTCATTGCGATGCTCTCGATATAGAATATTATTAGCATACAGAACTCTGGCCTCTATGCACTGAAATCACTTTTTTTATTGTGCCACGGATTTAAACGGATTATATTAGGGAGAAAAAAAATATTTCAATTCGATTGCTTCGATTTCATTACGAAAAAAATATGTAGCAAATTAAAAAAACGATAGTTGTATATTGAATGGTTTCTAGTTTCCACTGAGAGGTAATAAATATAATTAGTATTTGGACACCCGTAGGAATTTTAATAATTAATTGCGATATCGTTGTATTGTGCATAAAATTCTCGTCAAAGTGGCGTGTCTCAAATATCTAGACAAAGTTATTTACCGCAGAAGTGATGGTTAGATCACTGAAAATGGTTATTTAGATCAGTTGTGTATAATGGTAAATAACAAGACTATGGTCCATGGTCCTCATAATTCATTAAACACTTTCTGCTTCAGTCAACGATTAATTAGCATAATTGAAATATATTTTGTCTTTGAAGCGATTATGTTCATATCATTTAACTTATAACCCGAAGCGAAATCATCACAAAAGTTTCACCACAACATTTCAACCACCGCATTTTTGTAATTCCGCTTGATTCAAATTCACTTGTGATTTTTAAAAGTTCATTTACGCTGGGAATTCATCCAAATGAGTTCAAACTTGATAGCATTGAATTCAACTAACCGCTCTTGTTGTACCGAAAATTGAACTTGTTTCGGAAGAAATGTTCAACTTTTTTCATAGAAAAGAAGAAGATTAAAACATGCATTTTCCATTAAATTGTTCCTAGTTTCTAGTTGAAACTTTAATTTACGCCGAATACAAAAGAAGAATCTCCACAGCTATACATACAAAATTACATAGACTGTTCTATCAATCTTAATTTATGTACGATAGTGCATGTCCCACACCGCTTGGTTTGAAAAACTTAATTTCCATTTTATGAATTTTCAGTTGAAAAGTGTGACTATAAAAGTTTAATAGCGATGCATGATTCACACTTAATAATAAATTATTCATAGGAATATATCATAATATGATAATCATTTAAATAAATAGTTCATTTCACATCTGTACTTCTCCATTTCCGCATGTATGCATAGCAAAAGTTCAGTTATCTATGATAAATATTTTGAATGTCCGATTAAAAGTCAATTTTCAAAAGTTTATTGGTTTAATATTTAACTTTTGCTTTGCTGCTTATTCTATCTATATATCGATTGAAATATTGTTTTGTGTTTGAGTTTGTTTGGATTTTAATTGATTTGGTGATATATTATTTTCAATTTTCTATTGTTGTTGTTATTGTTGCTGTTCGATCCTCCAAGTAAGAAATCGATGCGTCAAAAAAAAGCCATTGAATTCCATATATAGACATTCTGTGTGTTTTAGTATAGTTTTTGTTTGTGTGTGAATTCATCTGTGAAGTAAAATCGCCTTCAACCCGTCATTAATTGATACATAAGACACATATAGTATATATATTTAACTGAATGTATAGTCCATTTTCGAAATCCATCCATCAAAATGCATTACGTTTTTTCTCATTCATTTGCGACGCGCGTACATACATAAAACGGCTCGAGCGCTTTGGAAACATTTATGACCAATTATGAAATGAATATGCAAAGAACGGCGACCGTTTGGTTCAAGTTAAGCTTCGTTAGTTTTAGATATTAAACTTCATTCAAATTAATCATTGATTTGTATAAGGCTTTTGATTACATTCGTTTCGATATTTTCCTCCCATACGATGGCACAAAGTCTGTTCTTAGCAGAAGGAGTATCATTTATTGATTGGAAATTTGTGGCTAAGAATTTTCATATCATTACCATTGAAATGAACTGTTTTTTTTTTTAATTCGACATCAACGATGTTATAGTTTTTTTTGTGAATGTTTCGTTATATTTTCCATTTACTAAACAAGGTCTTTGGTCAAAATCATTTAAATTCCTATCATCTTAATTCATCTTGTCATTCATTCATTTTTGAACTTGTATTCATTGATACGAAACCCATCAAAATTTATAGCTTGAACATTTCAATTTTACTGCTTCTTGTGTAAATAAATAATAATAACAAAAAAAAAAGCTTTAGAAGTATTCCCACTTTTTCTTTTCGTGTGCCTTTTTCGTTTGATTTTTTTTTCTATTTTGAAATTCTATAGCTTTCAATTTAGTTTTCTTTTTTTTTCAATTGTTTTGGGCTCGTTTAAATCAGTTCAAAAAATCGAAAGGTAGGTTCTTTGCCATAATTTTTTTTAACATGAATGCCATATATTCTCCATGAATATATATTTCATGCGAATATTTATGGAAAAAAAAATACATATAATTTCATAGTTGGTCATGAAAAATTAACTCGAACCCGGATCCGAGTAGGTCGAAGCATTCGAGTTCGTTTTCTATCTAAGGAATCATGTATATAAAATTAATTTTATCAGAGTGATGCAAACATCAACACGAAATTAAAACTGAGTATTTTCTAATTGTCCTTTAGACATCGCTGTCTTTACCCGGTTCACCGTTCAATATTCGAAGAGGTTCACGCGGTTCGCACCAGGTACTAAACACAATGAAAATACTTACTAAATTATTCATTCTAAATTTTCAATGGACACAATCAAAGCATCTTCGTTGAACAACACACAATTTCCATATCTATTTGCATCGATCATTCAATTAAGAACCAGAACATGAATTGAATCAAATATGCTTTCCATAAATTATACATTTAAATCGTTCCATTCAGAAAATTAAGTCTCTGTTTTACGTCGAAATCAAATAGAATATCAAACTAAGTATCAATTTCTGTTGAAGACTTTGTTGTGTAACTGCTACTAATCGGTTTTATGTACTCAATGTTAGTGTTGCACGAATGCTCTTCTGACTATATAGTACAGCTAAAACGATTTACAATTAATGAGCACACTAAGGAATGCGATGTATGTTATAAGGCTGTCTAAAACTTAACTTAGAGCATCGATATAGATTTTATCGAGACACACATTATTTGAATTCTTTGCAAAAAAAAAATATATTTATACATATAAGTCTCAAGAAACAAAAAGAAACTTTTATTTATTTGAAATTCAAATCAAAACGTAAACATACATTCGAAAAATAAACAAAAACATTTTAACATTAATTTGCAACACACCCACTTACGATGTTTATAAAGTTCATGTAACATGAACATAGCAAAGAGATGAAACTAAATAGAATTACAAATTTTTTTATTTCCAAAGAACAAACATTTACTGTTGTATCTCTTTGACTCGTTGCCATTTACATGAGCTTTAGAACATTTTGCGACCGGGAACTGAAAACTGTAAATCTTTCATTTTATGTGAAATCCAAAATAGTTCACGATTCGAAATGGTCGCGGTCGTTTTGGTATACCAGGTAGTGATCGTAAACCATTGGTACTATCGACGTATTTGGATGCACAGGAACATTTACCATATGCTGATGATTCAAATGCGGTTACTCCAATGTCCGAAGAAAATGGGGCCATCATTGTTCCAGTTTACTACACAAATATGGGTAAGTGATTTAAAAAAAAAATCAGTGGACTTTCTCTTTGTCACTGCCATTTTCTTTTGTCGTGAAGTGTACGAGTGAAATATATTTGTTGACTGTGGTCGTTCTATTAAAAAATGTCAGGTATTTTAGGATCAAGACATTCATCATATACATCACATCAGTCTCGCATATCATACACATCGCACGGTGATTTACTAGGAACTAAAGAACAAAAACTTAGACATAGATCACGAAATCAATCAGTAGTTACGCAACAACCATTTGCCGGTCCATACACCGATATCAATCACAAAGGTCATCGAGACTACGTAAGATACCGCCAATTTCATCAATTCAATTTTAAAAATGGATATTGAGTTATAACAATTCTATCAATACGCTTGCAGGATCATGGATCAGATTATACTGATGAGGCTGGTAAAATAAAACATAGTAACGACAATCCGTTTATTGAACCCGTCCATGGGCAAACTGTTGTAGATATGAAAGGTAATTTTTGGTTCAATAAAATTGACGCATTTTACGGTGACGTATTTATAGGCATTTTTTTTTTTTATAGATGTGATGGTTTTGAATGACATCATTGAACAAGCTGCCGGTAGACAAAGTCGTGAAGGTGATCAAGGTGGTAAGTACTTACCTGTCAGCTTCTACAGCAACCCCATGAATCAACGTTAAACTCCAAACAATGTATAGAATGTACAGAATGTTGTCGCCACCTCCCTCTTTTTTTAAAGCTAAATTGTGACTTTCTTCTTTAGATCTCTTCTAAATGTCGTAGTCTTATTTATATACATATATATTCAATAATCTGTTATTTTCATTCCTTTTTAGATTATCTTTCTTGTGTTCTTTATAAATATATACATATATAGCGGAAATATTGTTTGAAGAGCGACGATCTTGAAACGACTTCTCAAACAAATTTTTTTTTTTTGAGTTTTTATTTTCCTTTCTCTCTCTATATATCTTTTTATCTAGAAAATGCTTTCTACTTTGTGATGTCCGTATCTTTTTGTAAAATAGTTTAGAATATAAAATGGACAAAAATAGCTCTATGGTCATAGTGAATTGAATTCAGTGATGAGCTACTTTTAATGTTTTTTTTCTTTTTTGGTTTTTAACTTTCCTCCCCAAAAAAATTTGTATGTTAAAAAAAAAACTAAATTTGGAATGAATTTTTGTTTTTGAAGTAATTTTTGTGAAATATTTTTCTCAACTTTTCTGGAATGTTTTCAGTTTTTACATTTTTTTTTTAAATTAAAAATATATTAATATTTTCTTTTATTATTAATTTAATAACCGAATGTTTTTGTTGTACAAGGTATCGAACAAAAAAGTACAATTTCATGAACGAAGACTTCAAAAAATTAAATCAGAGCTGTATAAGCGAAGTAAAATTGATTTGTAAATTGCCTTGGAGACTGAGAATTATTGGTCGAAAAGTTGCAAATCAAATGCGATATACATCCAATATCATTAAAAAGTCATAAACAAGCGTGCCGACATTCGACCATTTGTTCAAATGATATCTGCTTTCATATACGTATGTTGAGAAAACAGAGAGCTAGACAGACGAAAAAAATGTCCCTCTTGATTCCCATTGCAGAACGAAGCGTCGAGAAAAATTCTTGACCTATTTTAGTTGTTACACACATATACACACTTTTTCTCTCTTTCTCTCCCTTCTCACATATCTCTCTGTCACCCTTTGAGTATTTGTACTAGAATTAAAAAAACCAAATTATTATCCTTGTGTGACTCATCTGTTTCTTTCTTTCTTTTTTCCGTGTCAATTTTTTTTCTCACTCACTCACTCTCTCTCTCTCTTTTGTAGAGAATTTTCGATTTGTTCATTGTTTCTCTGTATTTCTTTCGTCTATTTTCTATTTTGTACATAAAACAAAGCAAAAAGAAAAGAATTAAATGAAAATTCGCACGAATATTGTTGCGTTGTTTTGTAAGTAAAATCCCGGAAATGCATATAATCGTAAATACGCGTTTGCGTTCGGAGGGGAAAGAGAGGTATTTAATCCCTTACCTTCTACACTCACACATACACTTTCTCGCTCTCGCTCTCTTTCACACAGACACAACACACAAAACACACAATTTCACAGTTATCATTCGAAGTGCACACTTCTCGCTCTGAACATTTCAAAAAGGAAGAATCAAAGAAGAATTTTCTTTTGTGTGTTCTTTTCATTCAAGTTTTCTTTATATTCATATTTCCCACCTCTTGTGTGTTTTTTTTTCTCTCTTTATATTTTCGATTCAGTATCTTATTAAGCCAATTGTAACATACTCCATTTTTTTGATATTACACACATTTTGGGTTTGTTTGATCAAGAAATATATATATATATACACGAAACACATCATACTCTGAGACTGTATACAATTTTGTCGAAATTTCTTTTACCTTCAAAACATTGAAGATGTTTATTCTTGACGAAATATTAAATTCGGATCAAAACTTATCAAACATCAAAGCATTTTTTTGTGAATCTATTATGTAGGAAGTTGCCCCAAAAATAATCAAGTATCTGTCAGAGTATGGTATGCTAGTGAATCTTAAATGGCGTTTTGTGTGTTTTTTTTTCTTTGCATGCTTCATTCTTTCACATTTTACTTTATCTATTGTTAAGCTTTGCACGGAACTAAAAGGCATTTTCAATTTCTGTTTACATATTTTTACCATTTTTTATAATGAACGCATGAATATAATGCATGAATTTATTGGCATTGTTATATCATGGTCAATTTAAATTTCTCCTTAAATGAATTCGATTTGTATTTTAAGCTAATTTTATATTTACTCAAACTATTTTTTTTATTTATGTACAAATTTATGGACTTGCCGACGCCGAATACGCTTTAGTTTGTTGTTTGCATAATAATCGATCTGCAAATCACAGTAGGCATCGTAACTGACATCGTAACAATAATTGCCAAATGGTATAATTAACCATCGATGTCAATTTCAATCATCTATCCATCCATTTAATGTGGTAAAAGGCGTGAACCGCTTCCACAAATGATCAATTTTAATGGAACGTTACAAACATTGTCTCTTGCAATATAGACACTAAGAAGAAAAAAAATTGAATTTGGAATTTTTCTATTTCAAAATACCTAAACCAACAAAAATATTTGTTTGTTCCCAAAAAATGGAAAAAACTTTTACCTCGTGTATTCAAACATCAAAGTTAGTCCAAAAGTAAACAATGATGTTGTTTCCAATATTCCCATAAATCAAATATGGACATATGCTTCAACAATGTCTCCCGTGCAAACAAAGTTATCTAACTTTGTTGTAATTGTTATAGCGTTAGCAAAACAAAAATAATGGCCAGATGGTTAACTATCTTGATTAAGAAGACGTGTTGTACTGTGTAAAATTTCATACAAAGAATTATTGTGTTATTGAGTTAAGCGAATAGTTTGAGTTTTAATTGGGTTTCACATAAAGTAACTACCATTTCGAGCCAAGAGACTGACTTTCAAAATGTAAGGCCGAATATGTGAGATGTTTTTTTGTTGGCCACACATGAAACACTTAATTCAATTTGAAAAATCGTTGCATTTTAGCACATATGTTACATTAAAATCACAATTATCATTTGTGCGTTATACAAAATCAAAAAAAATCTCTGATGACAAAAAATGTATATGCGCCAATGTTTCATTTCATCGAAAAAATTCAAAAACAAAACACGCACCAATCATATCATGTATTAGTGACAGCAAGCAACAAGCCGGCAAAGCAAAATTAAGAAAAAACCTCTTTTTCCCCAGTGGAACAATTTTTGAAACATATCTACCAAAAAAAAGAAGAAAAAACAGTTGGGTCAAAGTCACTACTAATTTGGATCACCCTGTTTTGTTCAGTTTCTGTCTACTATTTTCCAACAGAAGACGATGATGATGACGACGATGGTCCAACGTTCAAAGAGAAATTAACAGCATTTTCAATGAGAATGATTGACATGTTTTGCGTATGGGATTGTTGTGCGCCATGGTTAAAACTTCAAAGTTGGATTTCATTCATCGTATTTGATCCGTTCGTAGAATTATTTATCACATTGTGTATCGTAATAAACACATTGTTCATGGCACTTGATCATCACGACATGAATCGTAATATAGAGAGAATCTTGAAAACTGGCAATTATGTAAGTATATCAATATAAATTTGGTTGGCTCATTCGATTCGAAATTCGATCAATTGTTTTTCATTTCCTTGCAGTTTTTTACGGCAACATTTGCCATCGAAGCAACGATGAAACTCTGCGCAATGAGTCCCAAATACTATTTCCAAGTCGGTTGGAATATATTCGATTTTATAATTGTTGCACTATCATTGGTTGAGCTCGGACTGGAAGGTGTACAAGGATTGTCTGTATTACGATCATTCCGTTTGGTGAGTATATATTTTAAAAAAGCTCAATGAATTCAACAAGGTTACATACAGTTTTTGTCAGTTGAAGAGTTTCATAATGTGTGTGTGTGGAAAAGATGTCGGATCTTTTCAATAAAACGAAATACATACAAAAAAAAACGGATCTGTTCCGACCCAAATATCTGTCTCATTTTCTTCAATTTCTGGTGTAGTTGCGAGTGTTTAAATTAGCAAAATCGTGGCCAACGCTGAATTTATTGATATCGATTATGGGCCGAACGGTTGGCGCCTTAGGAAATCTAACATTTGTGTTGTGCATCATTATATTCATCTTTGCCGTCATGGGAATGCAATTATTTGGCAAAAATTACACAGGTACATCGCTATGATGCAACGAAATAATGATGAACACAACCATTGCCACCACAAAACAACCTCAAAACGCTCAATATGCAATTTATACTCGCAGATTTTTTTCCCTTTACATTTTTTTTTAATCTTTGTGTAATCAATTTTTCTTTTTAACTTTGAAAAAAATATGCTATTTTAAATAGCTCGCCGCATCCGCTTTTTAGATGGAACTCGTAATACTACTCAATAAATCACATCGGATAAACTCTATCACATGAATCTCACCAACTTACTATATCTTACAAACACATTGCAGCTAACCATTTGTTTTTTCGTTTCGCAATTGTTAAACACATTTCGCTTTTTTTCTTCTTTCTCTCTCCCTTTTTCTTTCATTTGTCTTTGGGGATTTGTCATGTTATTTAAATGCTCTAAATTATATAGCTTCGAGTATTCAAATTGGCCAAATCGTGGCCAACATTGAATTTATTAATTTCGATTATGGGCCGAACGATGGGCGCTTTAGGTAATTTGACCTTTGTATTGTGCATTATTATCTTCATATTTGCCGTAATGGGAATGCAACTATTTGGAAAAAACTACGTCGGTAAGTATTTGAAAGTCAAGCGACCTTTCTCTCTATTTCTCTATGTGTGTGTGTTTCGAAGTCATCATTGTGATCATGTCTTTGTGGAATAAGTACCGTTTTCTTTCTCTCTTAACAATTGGGTATTCGTCTCTTCTTTATTTTAATATTATTAGAAGCATTAAATCATTGGACTAACGCCGAGAACTACTCCTTCCAGGAGTAAATTGTGTAGAAAAGAATGAAACGTAATGAGTAAACGAATTTATTTTTACTCATTACTAAGGGGATGAAAAGTCCTCGTCAAAAACCTTTTCTTCGGTTTTCAATCATTTTTACTCCTTTGCAAAGCAGTCCCTGAATTACAAAACCAAAAATATTTGAAACTAAAAGCATTTGAGCATTTTTTTTCTCACAAAATTTCTATTAACATATTACAACTTATTCCATAAGTTTCACGATTGAATCTTTTTTAAAAAATGCACTTTTCTCTCTACTATTACTTGTCTTGGCACTTATCCCAACTATTTTTGTTCACAATTTATTTTTGTATGTTGAGTAATCGCTTGTGACTCGCTTTCAAGCATATGTTGGCTCATTTGATGCACACATTAATTGAATGAGTGGAAACATTTTTTTACATTAAGATTTAATTATTGAAATTGTGTATATGTGTATGATATGAGTCAACATTGATGAGTGGCATGCTTTCATTGTGTATACATTTTCGATAAAGAAAATACAAGCAAAACTAAAATGAGTAAAAATGTTTTCAGATCGTGTATTTTTATTTCCGGACGGTGACATGCCCCGATGGAATTTCACGGATTTTATGCATTCATTTATGATTGTGTTTCGTGTATTGTGCGGAGAATGGATCGAATCAATGTGGGACTGTATGTTAGTCGGTGACGTTTCATGTATCCCATTTTTTCTAGCCACCGTTGTCATTGGCAATTTAGTCGTACGTATATTTGATGCCATTCAATATGTAAAATCTATATGAAAAATAATATACAATCAATGGATTCACATTTAAAATCTAGGTTCTCAATCTTTTCTTGGCCTTGCTTTTGAGTAATTTCGGTTCATCAAGTTTATCAGCGCCGGCTGCCGATCAAGATACAAATAAAATATTTGAAGCATTCAATCGTATCGGTCGATTTCAGCGTTGGATTAAACAAGGCATATGCAATGCACTTAAATCTATAAAAAATAAGCTAACAAATCAAATCAGCGATCAGCCAGGTGAGCGGACACATCACAACAGTTGGATATGGAATGAAGGTTTTTATCCACTTGTTACTACTATTTATCATTTTTCTATAAGTTCCCCTCTTTTGTATCAATTACATATCGCAATATATCTCTATCTCTCTAAAAAAAAAATCAAATCAATAAAAAAAAACAAAACAAATTCGTTGAACAAAATCAATTCGCAGCTTATCAAATTGCTTTCAGCTCGATCCAAGTTAACCCAAAATACCAAACAAAAGTAACACAACTTTTCGGTTTTCTATTCATTTTTGATTTTATTCTTTTGTCTACCTCAATCGTTTTCTACCATTTATTTTCTATCTGATTTTTTTTTTCTTTTTGTGTTTGTTCATTTTTACGCTCCCCGTAGAGTCGCTCTCATTTCATTTGAGAAGATCGTTTTTTTTTCTGTTACTATCACTACTAATATTTGGCCGCTTTCCCAATTTCATGCAATTCTATCCTCTCAACTCTCTCGTTTCATTTAGTTTTTTTTTTTTTAAGTTGAATTGCAACTTCGATCACACCAAATCTTTTGTGTACACCAAAGTGAATTTTGAATATGAAATAAACTTTCGTGTCGAATTCACAGCATAACATTTTCCCTCTAAAAAAAACTTCTAATTGGTTTGTTTCAGTTTCGTACAATTGTTTTTTTTTTTTTATTCTTTATTCTTCTCTTACGAATTCTTCGAGTTGTTGTCTTTTTTCGTTACTTTTAATAACCGTTTCCACAATCAAGAGCATTGAGTGCAATACGATTCGAAAATTGTTCATAAAACGCAATCAAACAAACGGGATAAATAAAGAGATCTTGAACGCGCAGAATTTTTTTTTTAGAAAATTTTAACTAGTTGAACAGTGGATTTGACCTTTCTTCAATTCATACTCAAAATAAAAAAAACTGTTTGTAGTTTAAATTAAATAAAATTGGATTTTGTGTTCTGACGCTTCACATGTGTATCTTTTTAGTTTAAATTATTAATCACACGTCTGCATTTATCACATCAAAGACAGAACAAACATAACTATTTCAGAAGAATTTTCGAATTTCGTTCTGTGATGCATAAATGCATACGCACTGAAATTGTTATACATCTTTTATTTATTTTATTAATTGGTGTTTAGTAATTTTTTGTGTTTAACATTCTTGAATGTGTATTCAAAAAACGAACATTATATTTTGCATTTTACTACAATATTCAGTGTAAAATATTATTAAATTATTTTCATGTGGCAAAAATATTTTATTCGTTTTTTTGAAAAGTCGAAATTCATCATACGTTTTTGTCGCACCTAATAAATGGCACACTTTTTATTTTGCATCATTATTAATTTCTCTATGATTTGAATGCGGCACATTTCATTCACTTTGTTTTCATCTCATGCAGTAGTGAGAGATTTACAATAGAGTATAATTTTATAATTTTTAATTCGATTTTTAAGCCAGTAATTTTCCATGAAATTAAAAAAATATATATATATGTCAAATGTCAAAGGCATATTAACCACTAACCATCATTCATAAATATTTTATTTGTTTTATTGTAAAAACAAAATGAATGATTTTCTATGTAAGATGGGTACTTTTTGTCGCCCCCTGTGTTTGTTAATCTATCGACGATAAAATATTCGCTGACATCGTGAAAATGAGTAAAATAACTAGGTAACGAATCAGCGAATATTTCATCGTGTACTTAAAGTAGCCGTTTAGTCGTTGTTCGCCGTCGTAATTTGTGTCTTGATGTCTGTATGTTCGTCATGATTTTCCAAACGTTTTTTCGTTCTTGTTGTAAACAAAATATATGTAGAAATTTACATGTGTGATCAAATGATAACCACTATTTGTCTCTATCCCTTTTTTCGTTCTTCACGATAAACGTAATTTTGGTTAAAATTTGATATGATTTATTTGTTGGTATTTTATTAACACAATTCGATATTTTTGATTAAAAAATAAATTTGGTTCATTTATTTTGTTTAATTTGTATCTCGTTGTTGTGAATCGTTGTTATATGGTAAATTACAAATGGTGCACTATCAAATTCGGAATATCGTGAATTAATCCATTGACACATTATATTTTTTTTTTAATCTTTTAAAACCAAAAATCCATTTGCTTGATAAATCGAATCGCGTTTTGGATATACTCGAATCGGCTTAATACGAAAATCGAAACATAAATTTTAACGAATGGAATGGCGTTTGGAAAACTGAAAAAAAATGAAAACAAACAAACAAAAACAAACACAACAAAACGAACATGTTGTTGCGAAAACGACGAGATAGGCAAGGGGATATGTGGTTGTATGTCAACAGAACATGGTGATAATGAACTCGAGTTAGGACCCGACGACATCCTGGTGGACGGTCTCATAAAAAAAGGTATCAAAAACCAAAGCGAACTCGAAGTGGCCATTGGCGATGGCATGGAATTCACCATTCACGGCGATCTCAAATCCAAAAATAAAAAGACTAAAACACTTCTGAACAATGCCAAGGTAATATAACAAAATCTAACATTTCATATTTGCGATGTAATTTAACAACAAAAAAGAGAAAACACAAAGCTAAATTAAATTTTCGTTCAAAAAAAAAGAAAATATATGAAAAACGTTCCAATTTATTTATTTGTTTAATTTCAAAACAATAAAAAAAAGCAAAAAAAAACTATTCGATTTACAACAATGAACTGAATCGATTTATTTATTTTTTATTATTGTTTGTGTTTTGTTTGTGTTGAACATCCAACTCTATCACCACTCTCTATCACTCTCCACACACTCTCCAGATGATTGGAAATTCGATAAATCATCATGACAATAGATTAGTTCATGAATTAAATCATAGAGGTATGTCCTTGCAGGACGACGATACGGCTAGCATTAAATCATACGGGAGCCATAAAAACCGTATGTTCAAAGATGAAAGTCACAAAGGTAGCGCTGAAACATTGGACGGAGAAGAGAAACGCGATGCAAGCAAAGAGGAGCGTATGGACATGGAACGCGGTATGATTAGCGACTGAATGTCACCTTTTTTTCGCCGTTGCTATTTTCAATATTTGATTTTGCAACCGTTTTGATAGATTTAGATGACGATATTGAAGGAGAAGAGAGTCTCGGTGATGATGGTGTGGATGTGATACATGCAGAAGAAGATGAACTTATAGAAGAAGGACCAATAGACTGCTTACCAGAATCGTGTTACACGAAATTCCCAATATTTGCCGGTGACGAAGACTCACCATTTTGGCAAGGATGGGGCAATTTACGTCTGAAAACATTTCGTTTAATCGAAAATAAGTACTTCGAAACGGCCGTCATCACAATGATTTTACTGAGTAGTATGGCTTTAGTAAGTCTCCTTCATTTGTAACAATTTTTTTATTGTTTTTGTATTGATACGGTGTGTGTATATTTAAAAGTACCATTTAAAATCAATTTGAACCACTTAAAGGCACTTGAAGATGTTCATCTACCTCAACGACCGATTCTACAAGATATTCTGTATTACATGGATCGCATATTCACCGTGATATTCTTCTTGGAGATGTTAATCAAGTGGGTTGCGCTCGGTTTTAAAGCATACTTCAATAATGCTTGGTGCTGGCTTGATTTCGTCATTGTTATGGTAAGTGTTTTATGTTTTGTTTAATGCACCGTTTGTTATTCTCAACAGCAATTCAATAAAAATGCGGCCGCAGAAAAGTTCGTTTTTTGGGGAGAAAAGGAAGATATTTAAATGGGCACAGATTTCATTTACGGACTTTTAATAATAATATAATTTCATAATTTTTCTTCTTTCGCTTATATTGAATCGAAAATGTATCAGTTGTCTTTGATAAATTTGGGTGCTATATGGGCTGGTGCCGCTGATATACCGGCATTTCGTTCGATGCGAACTCTTCGCGCTCTGCGTCCTTTGAGAGCCGTTTCGCGCTGGGAAGGCATGCGAGTAAGTATCGCGCGGCGATAACAGACACACACACACACACCTTCTCTACTCACTCTCTCTGTGTGTGTATCTTTCTCTCAATTTACATCGAATTTTACGTTCAATCATTTGTTGTTTTTTTTTAGTAATAGCCAAACCGTGGTGATTGTGTGTTTTACGCATAATTTGCGTTCAGTATATTCAATATATATATATATACACGGACAAAAATATATTTTGTACAGAAAACGTCAGTGTACGCCTCAGTTGAAACGTTTGTCGTCGATGTTTTTGGAATCGTTGTTTCTTTTAAAATGATTTTTTTCGTTGTGTTTTATTTTGCTTTAATCGCTTTATCTCAAATGCTTTCGCTTTTATTTTGTACAAAAAAAAAAAAAAAAAAAAAACAAACAACGTTAATCTTTCGATGTATTTCACTTCTTCTTCTATCTGCCCCTAAATTGTTGCGCTTTTGTCAGCTTAATGTTGTTATATTGAACGAAACTGTTTCATTTCATCGTTGCATAACTCACGATGTCAGATAAATTAAATCTGCAAAATTATTAAATTGTGCAAATTGGTGTGTAAAAACGAAATATACATTTAGAGTGCGAACATGTTTAAAGATAATAACAAAATGTAAATACCAGGATGCCCCTACACACACGCAAAAAAAAATGTAAACAAGGAAGATCAATCTGTTTTTTTCATTTCTTCTGAAGTGATTGAAAAGCCCCACCAGATAAGATTTCGACGAAACGAACAAAAAAAAAAGAAATCTGTGTGCAATGCGTAGGTCATGGTTTGTTTGCCGATTCATATTTATTCTGATGTTTTGGAATTGTTCGTAGGTGTCGTTAATCAACTTTGTCGCTTCACTTTGTGGAGCCGGAGGCATTCAAGCGTTCAAAACAATGCGAACGCTTCGAGCTCTGAGACCGCTACGTGCCATGTCCCGTATGCAGGGCATGAGGGTACGTAAATCAAATCTAAGCCAAAATAGTACTTAACTTTAGCATATTTCGTTTGGTTTTCTTTTTATCCTTTTTATAACATTTCCATCGCGAAATTGTGCATCGTAATTTTAATTTTTCCTAGACGTGTTAGAACGTTTTTACTTTAGAATGATTCAAATACTTTCAACACATTTTCCCTTATTATGATTATGCAAACTTATTCACAATTTTATTCGTTTTTTTTTCTTTCTTTCAAATCAAAACTGTTTTAAACATCTCTATTTTCACTAGAACTTATTTGCATCGCATATCTCGTCCATTTTTACTGTTTTTTGGCTCGTTACAATTATCATATTTAGTGACGTCTTTACATCGGAATGTACTGGTTGTGTTAGAGAAACATACATTGATTTTTGGAAAATGAATGATACATTTTTTGTATAGTCTATGTTTATTTAAAATTTAAAAAAATATGTTGATTGTTAGCGTTAGCAAACTATAAAAAAAAACACATGTACGCTCAACAATAGAATTCCACACATAATACACACAGTTTTTTTTGGAAGACAATTATACACTTGAACCAATTTCCAATTTTACACAAATTTATTTCACAAACACACTTTCAAAGAACTTTAAACCAAAACTTAAGCTTGCTTGTTTACTTTTACGGCTGTCTCAGCACACTTGAACCATATAGAAAGTAATTGTGCAAAAAAAAAATGTCAATGTATAACATTTGATTTTGAATGGTTAATAGTAATACGCACATAGTATGTGCAAATGAGAGTAATTTAATTACTTTTTCTTCGTGATGAAAATTGTATGAAGAGACTAGCTTTTGGTAATAATACTAATAGTAAACAATGAAAATCAAATATCGTTGATTATTATACACTGCAACTTGCTTTATTTAAATGTTTAACAAGAAGAGCCAATATACAACTGATATATATGCATTTTCGTTGACTATTTACACAAGAAACACACTAAAATGATGAAACTATGGAACACTTTGTTCGGCTCTTCTTGTTGATATAGCAAATTATCTATAGTCGACATAAAGTAGAGTAGCCCTTAATTGGCTGTAAGAGCAATAGTGTATTCTTTGAATTCATTTTTTGTCTACAAAATGTTCGTAATTCACTGTGCAAGTTTTCTATATATCTAACATTTTGGTGTTGTTTTTTTTTAATTTTTCTTTTGATTTTGATCAAGTTATTTTAAGACCTTGGAAATAATAGCAACTAGGCAACATGGCAAACATAAGCTATTACGATTGTCATTTCCAAGGTCGATTAAATTTTTTATGAAATGTTTGAAATTTTTGAAATGCTAGAGAGAATACACCGGATTTAAGCTTCGAGAACTAGATATATAATCTAAGTTTTTGTGTCACATTCAGACAATATATTTAGCTGCCGTCATCTGGATATTTCAGCTCATCTGGATGCCGTCAGCAGATGATGCGAAATGAAAACAATAGTGATTGTTATAGTAATACCACTATATAACAAGCTAATATACCTATAACAATCACTTCTATTGTTTTCACTTCGTATCATCTGCTGACGATATCCAGATGAGCTGTAATATCCAGATGACGACAGCTCACATTTTTCAGAGTCAAAAACATTTGAAATCATTCATTTAGCTTAAACTGGTGTCTATCTCTCAGCGCCTATATATTTATCTGTTTGGTGTCGTTTTCTCGTAGCTTTGCAAATTGAACGTTTAATCTGTACACTTAAAAAGTCAACGCATGATTGTCTTACATTATTGTTTGTAATTTTTTCTCGATATTCTTTGTAATTCTTAATTTCAAATATATTTTTCTATTTGGATTGAAATAAACAATTTATATAGCATTTTTCTTAAATTTTTTAGCAACACGTTTTATTTTCAATTGTTTTATTTTTCATTTGTTTTGTTTAATAACAATTTATCCAAATTATCTAATCTTAAGAAATCGTAAAAATTCAATCATTCGTTCGAATCAAGGTTGTCGTTAATGCACTGGTGCAAGCTATACCGTCCATCTTCAACGTATTGTTGGTGTGTTTAATCTTTTGGCTTATTTTCGCTATTATGGGTGTACAGCTTTTTGCCGGAAAATATTTCAAGGTATGAACTCGTCAATTTTTATATGAGTAAATAATGCAAATTTGGCCAAATTATCAAATGATTTTACATTTTATTTTACAGTGTGTCGATAGTAATAAAACTACATTAAGTCACGAAATCATCCCGGATCGAAATACATGTGAAGCGGAAAATTATACGTGGGAAAATTCGCGGATGAATTTCGACCACGTAGGCAAAGCGTATTTGTGTCTATTTCAAGTGGCTACATTCAAAGGATGGATTCAAATTATGAATGATGCCATTGATTCACGTGATGTATGTTCCGGATCGATATATCTCAACCAAACGCATGCAATTGATTATCGTTTTGTTATTATTATTATTGTTGCAGATTGACAAGCAGCCGATTCGTGAAACAAACATTTATATGTACTTGTATTTTGTATTCTTCATCATATTCGGATCATTCTTTACGCTGAATCTATTCATTGGTGTGATTATCGATAACTTTAATGAGCAAAAGAAAAAAGCAGGCGGTTCATTAGAAATGTTCATGACTGAGGATCAGAAGAAATACTATAATGCAATGAAAAAAATGGGTTCAAAGAAACCAATGAAAGCGATACCAAGGCCTAGAGTAAGATTCACTTATATACTTATCATATCCACACATTTCTTCTAACTTGTATCCATTTTTTTGGTATATTTTTTTAGTGGCGACCGCAAGCAATAGTGTTCGAAATAGTAACCGACAAAAAATTCGATATGGTCATCATGTTGTTTATCGGTTTTAATATGCTGACCATGACAATGGATCATTATCAACAAACAGAACAATTTAGCATGGTTTTAGATTATTTAAATATGATATTTATTTGTATATTCACCAGTGAATGCTTATTAAAAATCTTCGCACTTCGATACCATTATTTTGTCGAGCCATGGAATTTCTTTGATTTAGTTGTAGTTACATTGTCCATTTTAAGTAAGTATTTTAATGAACCAAAGTGAGAGAATGTACCATCCGATTCTTATTTGTTTTTCGTTTTCTATTCACAGGTCTTGCACTAAGCGAATTCATCGAAAAATATTTTGTATCGCCAACATTATTGCGTGTAGTTCGTGTAGCTAAAGTAGGTCGCGTTTTACGTTTGGTTAAAGGTGCTAAAGGTATCCGTACGCTGCTGTTTGCCTTGGCAATGTCGCTGCCAGCCTTATTTAATATATGTCTGCTACTATTTCTCGTGATGTTTATTTTCGCTATATTCGGCATGTCATTTTTTATGCATGTCAAAGACAAAAGCGGTTTAGACGATGTATATAATTTTAAAACGTTCCCGCAGAGCATGATCCTATTGTTTCAAGTGAGTATTTTTTCAACTGTTCAAATATGAATTTGATTTTGAACATAAAATCATAAAATGTTGTGATCCATCGTAGATGTCTACCTCAGCTGGATGGGATGGTGTGCTGGATGGTATAATAAATGAGGAAGATTGTAATCCACCAGATAATGATCGTGGCTATCCGGGAAATTGCGGTTCATCGACAATCGGTATCACATTTTTACTGTCGTATTTGGTGATCAGTTTCTTGATTGTCATCAACATGTATATTGCCGTCATTTTGGAGAATTATTCACAAGCCACCGAAGATGTGCAAGAGGGTTTAACCGATGATGATTACGATATGTACTATGAAATTTGGCAGCAATTCGATCCAGAGGGTACACAATACATACGCTACGATCAATTGTCTGATTTTCTTGATGTGCTTGAGCCACCGTTACAAATTCACAAGCCGAATAAATACAAAATCATCTCGATGGATATACCAATTTGTCGAGGCGATTTAATGTTTTGCGTGGATATTTTGGACGCGTTGACAAAGGATTTCTTTGCACGCAAAGGTAATCCAATTGAGGAAACCGGAGAACTTGGCGAAATTGCGGCGCGGCCGGAAGAAGAAGGCTACGAACCTGTTTCGTCTACTCTCTGGCGTCAACGCGAAGAATACTGTGCTCGGCTGATTCAAAATGCGTGGCGCAAGCACAAATTGCATAAAGAAACACCCTATGCAACGGGTGATGAAACTGATGTGGATCAAAATAATGCTGGCGGCGGCGGTGGTGTTAGTGGTGGTGGTGGCGGAACGAGTGGTGCTAGTGGTGGTAATGGAAACATCAATATACATTCCAATTCAAATAACAATGATAATAGTGATGGGAACAATATGAACGGTATTGCTGCGGCGGTGGCGGCAGCGGCAGCAGCTAGCGGTAAGAAATATTACTTGCCGAATAGATAAAACCAAAAATAAAAGAAACAGTGAGCACAACATTCTTGTTTACTTTGAAATTGAAATATACAAAAACCAAAAAATAACACATACAATACAAACACACATACACACACAAAATGTTGGTTGGAATTCAATTTGAATTTTGAATTGATGCTTACCTATATGCTTGAGAATCTCTTTCAAAGTAATCGGGAATAAATGTCCAAAAAGCTTCTCTATCTCTCACTCACATTCAATCACTCACACTCACTTTCGATGGATTAATCGTGCAGTCTTTGACCTTTCCAATCAATACAGACGCAAAATTTGAGCCCGATAATGATTGCGACGATGGCAATACATCACCATCAAAGGATAAAGATGGAGATAATGGTAGCCAAGGACGGCAAACTGCTGTGCTTGTTGAAAGTGATGGTTTCGTTACGAAAAATGGCCATCGCGTTGTGATACAACATTCCCGTTCACCCAGCACAACATCAAGATCGGCTGACGTCTGAGAATCGTTCGCCTCACCTCTAAACGAAGCACGACAGAAATGAAAACCACCAAAATTTTATTTTGCAACTTTAAAAACAAAACAAAAAACACAACAACAACAATTTTTAAACGCTTTTTTTCTCTTCTCTTCGCCATTTTTCTCTATCGAACAAAGAGTGAGGAATGGACAAAGTTAGCAGCTCTTTAAATACAACATTGTAGATCGCTGAACTTTGGTCTCAACTTAACCAAAAAAATCGCGCAAAATAAACTCTAAGTCTTGGCGGCGCAAAGAGACCTATACAGACAGTTCAAATGCGAGCCAAATGACATGACCAATCTAGCACAAAATCAAAACCAACTCAATTCAATGCAAAGTTCAAAAATGTCGTCATGATTATGTGTGCAACATGCGCGTCACATTAAAAACCAACTGTTCGACAACACAATCATCAAACACACTTCGTGTGACATTGCGCTTATTTTGAACTCAGAAAAATACCGAACTAAGAGGAACAAAAGCAAATCAAGTTTAAAAAACTATATAAAAAAATGAGAATGCAATTGTTAAACAAAATCTCAAATTCATACCAATTTCAAATATGGTTTTGGAATTGAGCATGGAATAAAATGAACAAATAGAGAATATATCAGAGTGTTGAGTTTATTGAACAAAAGTGTGCGTCAACTAGAAACCAATAAATAAATAAAACTGCACTCAAAACATTTTAAAAAAGCTGACTGCCATTTAAAATAAAAAAAAAAAATAATAAAAATAACGAAACTTACGTCATAAACAAAAATCTAGTGTTAAATTTAGCGCCATATGATGATAAATGTATTTGATCGAAATTTGTGGTGCGATATGAGAGACACATAAATTATAAATAACGTTTTTCTTCTTGCACTGGAACGATAGACTACGCGAAAAACAAATCCAAAATAAAGAAATTACACTACCGTTCGACTAGATATTGTCAATGAACTTACATCACTTTTAATAAATTTCAACAAAAAAACATACTAAAATTGACTGCCGCTACAGGCTCAATGAAGATAATTATGAATATCGTCAAAAAAAGCAAAATAAGTGAAAAAGACACTTTTAACGATTAATGTGAAATAGACACACACACAAACACACAAACACACAAATCAAACAAAACAAAACCCAGTTTGAAAAAGAGTTTCGATGGTCAATTTATTTTCACTAATTTTATTTTATCACATTATCCCCGTAAAATGAATTCATTTGGGATCGCTCAACATCAAGCGCTTTTTGCTAAATGTGAAGTGAATAGCATTCTAATAAATAAACGTCAATAAATAAAATAAACCAAACACGCGCAAAAAAAATCGTGCTCACTAAACCAGGCACAGAATAATTAATAAAAAAATCACAACAAAAAAGTTTTTCTTCAAACAAACAAATGTTTAAAAAAAATCATCGAACATGCATAGATTAATCCCAACACTCAGTCAAAAACAAACCTACTTTCAATCACATTCATTCATATAAAATTTAAAACAATAATATAAATAAATTATTGTACGTGAAAGAAAAGCGATATTTTAGAGCCACACATTTTCACAAAAACACACTCAAAACCACTTACTTAAATGAAAAAAAAAACAAAAACCGATTTTTTTTTCAATTTAAATGAAACTCAAGAATAGAATATTTTTAAAAGAAAAAATAGGCAATTGAATATATTAAAAAACTAAGTTTATAAAATCATGAACGACATTGCGCATATTTAGCATAATTAAAAAAAACACATATGATTAAATAAAAAATAACAACAAAAAACACATTCATAAATTTAAAATTATAAAAAGACTTAGATAATTTTAATGAACTTAACGATTTAAGCCAGTTTAAGCAGAACGCGCAACAGCTAAGCAAATAACAAACCAAACAAATCGATACGAATAACTAAACCACAACTAGATATGCATAATTTAAATTTGAAAAATTAAAAGAAACATCAAGATCGATTAAAAATACATGTGCTTTATATCGTCTACCAGGCACCATCAGCATCAGCAGTAATTTAAGGCTTTTTAAACAATCGCACTTCAACAATCACATGAAAACAATCGAGGATTAAAATTTTGTTCACTTTTCGCTGAAAAAAAAAACCAAAGTTTCTCCACTCGCAATATCAGCAATGAAAAATCTTTCGTTTTGCGCCATGCCATTTCGCATTTTCTAGGAAAAAAACATAAGAAATAAAAACCATGAACATGAAAAACGTCTATGTGCTATATTATGAATTATGAACAACAACAAAAAACAGGAGAAAACAACATACACACAAGTATTCGACTAAGAGCTAGAAACGCATTTTTTTATATACATTTTTTGTTCTTTCTTTCTGCGTGCATTCGACAAAAACAAAACACACAGCTAAGCAACAAATCAAGAAAAAGAGCCAGCCAAATCAGCCAGCAGCCACAACAAACAACAACATTTTTTGATATATTGCTTTAAAGAGGTGAGGCGAACTTACAACAAACCAAACAACAACTACTAACAATTTTATCATTAAACTTTAAAAATTAAGCAAAAACGTAAAATTAACAAAACAAGCAAAAAACAAACAAACAAAAAATGATTGTCACCAATTTTATGCAAGAATGCTAAAGTCTTAATACACAATCTCACACACAACACACACAAATTAACACACATACACCAAATTGAATCACCAACTCAATGATGAGAAGACAAACGAATCACTTCTAAACATCTTTTGACAATTTTAAAACGTGAAAAAATGCATATTTCATTTTGAAATCGAAAGTCGTGTGTTGATTTACCCACATTCCCAAAAGTGAAAGGAATTTAAAATTCAATTCGACTTATAAATTCGGTTGCACACTTTTTTAAGCAAATAAACAAGCAAAACAAACAAACAAAGACAATTTAAAAGAAAATGCTTTAGATTAGCGGAAGGAAAAATAAATTTGTATTTTCATCATTTGTGCAATGATGTTAATCAAACCCATTCGACTAGATACTAGTTTATCCAAAAAAATGGAAGAAAAATCTAAACTAAATTTAAACAAAAAATTGTACAATCGAATAGATAAAATATAATGTTTAAGAAATGTGTCCCAATCAGAAAATCTATCCAAGCGCGGCGCAATGAGTTAGTTGAGGGAAAATTTATTAAAAAAAAAAAGAAAAGAAATCAAAGCATTAGATTATAGCGAATGATAATGTAGAAATTTTTAGAATCCACATTATGTGAAAATAAAATATATTGGAAAACTATGATGTAAATGTGGTGCGCGCGCGCTTGTCGATCAAAATTGAGTGACCAAATACCAAGTGAAAAAGTAAAGATAAATAGTTTAGTTTTTAATTGAATTATTGAGTTTTCGGTTCGGTAAAATATTTCACTGGAGCGTTAATGTGTAGCACTATGTGTTCACGTTATTCGTTTGGAGGGATGAACAATTTATTTATTTTTTGAATTAGTTTCGCTTCTTTATACGCGTGATTATTCTTTTCATTTCTTTTTATTTTGAAATCACCTATAGATGTGGGATTTATACGTAGGATATTTGTACATAAATTCAAATATTTTAGGAAAATTGGGTGTGTGTCTTGAATTTAGCTTATGACTGATAGATACGATTTGTTCTTCTTTATTTATTTTATCTCTCTGATACGCACGCATAACAGAATTTAAATTTCGAAAAAAATACAATAATCTGATTGCGTATGAATGTAAATACTGGATGAATGACTCATAATGAATTAATTTAAGAGAAAGAGTTATCGAATGATAAAACAACGATTTGATTAAATTTATATCTAATTTCTCCCATTCTTCGATTTTCTTGTTTGATCCGTAAAATGAATGGGATTTTGATAGCGCATTGTCCAACCCCGACAAAACTGAGACACACACACACACTTACACACAATCAATCGATTTATTCCCTCCGACGATTGCCCATTTTATCTTATGAACAAAGAAAATCACATTGAGCTTATTTTTCATTTTCAACATTGGTGTGCAAGTGATCACAAAAAAATTAAAATAACAAAAAAAAAACATGCCAACAACTCTCTATCCAAAAGCTGATTTGCTGAATGTAAAGTTGTTTTGTAATTTTATGCTACTACTTTCGTTTGTCGGCAAAGTCATGCAGAGCTTCTTAAAAATTGCTTTGATCGATTATGTACCCAATATCGGCACCGACGTTATGGTAAATTTTCAGTGAATCTTTCTCATCATATATAAGTCTAAAACTCTTTCGATTATAAACACAACAACACCACGCGCACATTTGACCATAAAATGCATTACACACGAAAATTTCAACAACAACAAAGTAAAAGAATATTTTTTAAGAATCAACCAAAACGAAAATCCTGCCATTTTCAAGTAGACGAAGATCTAAACTTAGTTTCATCAGCTTCGCTTTGTACCGAGAACAAATGCAAAACCAATATAAATGATATTTTCTGTATCAATTTCCGAGTAAGAGACGAGTCTTGACGATGACCGCCCAACGTAATAAGAAAATTAAATGCAAACCATTTTCGGTTTAATATTGCCCCGCCCACAATTTCACTTCTTTTTTTTATTTCGTTTTTATTTTAGCCAATAAAAAACCGAATGAAAAAACATAAGAAAATAAGAGCGATCAGTTTAATCACCTCAAATTGATCAATCGAAAATCATTCTTCGAAAATACGGTATCAAAGTAGGTAATTAAAATAGCATTAAATCAGAAACAATTTTAGCTTTTTGAAATAGCTAAACGATTATTATGATTTCATTTTCTACCTAATTTGAAATGTGTTTTTTTTAACAAAAAGCTTATCTCGAAATTAGGTTGCAATTGTGATTAGAATTGATTTTTCTATGCAATTTATGTGTGTTATCTCTTTTAGAAATAAAATAACAACTACAGCAAAGGAAAATCGAAACAATTTTCCGTTTAAACGATATACAAACAAAAAAAATTATTCTTCTTCTCTGTCTCAACAATAATAATTGCATTTAAGAAAGACACAAACTATTAAATTCAAGTAAATCAATTTGATCGCATTTAGATATAAAATAGCTAAATGAAAATCATTTTTAGAGGACACACAGAAACACGAACACAATGAATGAACCAGATTATCGCATCGAATATTGTGTGAGACATAAAAGAACAAAAAAACAAACAAACAAACATGCTAATTAAACTCTCATATGTTGCATTCGATCGATTCCAGAGCGCTTATCAAGCCAATTTTCGTTTGAAAATGACGCAAAGTATTTACTTTGATTTCATACCGCCTGAATAATTTTCCTTTCTTTTTATGTATGTGTGGAATTTATACACTTGTCCAGCAACTAAATTCGATTAATTAAATACTGATTTTCTGCAGTTGCAAAAGCTTTGAAGTGATGAAGTGAAGGAGCGAGAGTGGGGAAAAGAGCACAATAATTCCAATATCTATTCTTTCACAATCCGCCAATAATGGCAAATCTTTGGATAAAATCTTCCCAGGATCCAAAGAGATGCGATTATTTGCATTCAATACCTCACGTTTCACAGCACCGTGTCGATCACCGTTTAGAGTTTGTCACAAATATAAAAATTAGTCAATCGATAGCAGTAATTTTTCGATAGCAGCCATTGCCCATTCCAATAAACCAATACATGCATACATAGATGATCTGTGTGCGTGTTCGATTTTCATTTTCGATTGAAATTTCGAGTTGAAAAATTGCCCATTTAATTTTAATACGTGTGCAAATAAAATTCGAATGAAATCGAATCTGAATATATGATCTGCTGGTGTTTTTAAGGCAGAAATTAGTGTCCATTTTAAATGAAAGATAATCATAGATCAAAATGCAACAGTCATTTGCTTCATAAATCCATCTCAATAGCCAAAATAATGGAAAAACTACACAACTTTACTCCCTTCATAATTTCACGCATTTGATCCTACGTTTATTTGACCAATTGTCACAAACACACTATCAATACCAAGAAAAAAAAACAACATTCTCCAAAACACATACTACTGCAAAATCAATCACACAAAAAATAAACAAGGAAAAGCGAAAACAAACTACAATTTATGGCAAAAAAAAGACAAACACAAGACAACAACAAATGAGAATATTTAAAAAAATGTAATGATGAATATTTGAAATTTAAATAACAACAAAAACGCTGCTTGTATATTTTTATTATGAATATCGTAATTTTAATAATCTTTAATATTTACTAAAAATTGTTGAAGTTTGTACAAATAAAAATAATTATAAATATAAATTATAGAACTTGACTGCTTTAAACAAAAAATATAAAAATAAAATACCAAAAAAAAAACACGAATTTTGTTTTTATTTCATTATGACTTTCTTACGGTATTTAAGCAATTAAATCTAGACTTAATTTGACTCGCTAGTAAACTTTTTTTTTGAAGTTTCATGTCACACAGGCAAATCAAATTTTTGGTGATTTTGTATCTCAATTCTAACGTCGATTTTCTCGTGCCAAAAAAAAACATTTTTTGTAAATCTTCAAAGTGCTCAAAATTCGATTTAAGAAAAATCGACCGCGGCTGTATTGATATTTCTTTCACATCAAAATCATCAACATCAAAAGACCAAAAAACAATATCATAAAAACACGCGCCAACATTTCAATGTCATAAAGTACAATCTTTAATCAAGTATTGATAAGGATAGCTCTGCCACACAATACATTTATGTCTTAACAAATGATTTATAGAGCTCTCCATTTGGAGTTACGAATTGGTAACGAATTAGTTTAATTCAGAAATTGGCATTAGAAAGATTGTCAAATTGAAACTATTTTGTACTCAAAACCGATCAATTCGCTCTATCAATATTGAAAGGAAATTTTTTTGAATCGAAAAATTGATAGATTTTCATGATTAAGTCATGTTTAGATTTCCATACTGTGTACCATTATATGTGAAGTTAATTATTCAGTTTTTTTTATTAAGATACAAATGCGTTCACTGGTGAAAGTTATACAATAAGTAACTTGAAATTTTTTTATGAAGACTGTAAGAAGATAACTTTCAGTGAAATAACACAAGTCGATATCATGACGGTAAAAGGATTTTGCGATTGGCAAAACCTCAAATATAACATCATTACCCGCCAACTTACTTGTTGATTGCCAAAAACTCGAAATTCTACCATTGTCTGGAAATAAAATCGACACTATCGATGAAAATGCATTTCAAAATCTAGCCGCATTGACACTTCGGATTTGTCAAATAATAATATCAATGTATTCAATGGAAGTGTTTTTAAGCCATTACAATCTTTGGCTAATTTACGTTTGTACAACAATAAATTAAAAACGCTCAATGCAGATATATTCCATTACCTCTACAATTCAATTGAAATAATAGACAATGACACATTTAAGCCACTACAAGAATTGAAAACATTGAACATATCATTCAATCCAGACTTAAAATATATGAAATATACGGAAATGCCAAAAATAAAAGTGCTAAATATTGCACATGATCAATTTACTGAGTTGGATGTCAAATCAAATATGACGTAAATCTTTGCCGAATCCAATAAAATTTCACCAATATACATTGACCCAATGAATAAACTCGAAAGGATATATCTACGAAATAATTTGTTGTTGCATATCGATTGGATATGGCAAACACACAGTTTGAAGGTCTTACACGCTTCAACTAATAATATTGCATTCGATTTTCAATCGATGTTTGTGTTCTTCGCAAGAAAAGTTGAATCTTACGATTTGGCGGGAAATCCCATTAATTTGAAATTAGATACACTTACTAAACACGATCAAATATTTGAAACTTATTTACTACATAAAGTGGCTCGTTTGGAACATGACATAAGTAATTTAACAAAAGAAGTGTCCGATCTTAAATCCATGGCTGGATAATAATTGTAATCACGCTTTCTATTGTCTTTCAAATCGCTCTATCTGTTTACAAAAGTCGTATGCATTCGAGCATTTAGTTTCTAAACGTATTTGGACGTTTAACAATATGCCAACTTATCAAACCGATGAATTCAATGAAATTTATTCAAATCTAGTGGAACATTGATTTTAATTACAATTTCTTTAGTGCTACATTATATTCTCAAAATTTCTATATGAAAATTATAAATAAATATAAAACAAAAAAAAATGTCCAAATTTTGTCTGCGCTATTCATAATTTGATTATTATAATTTTTCGACGGTTCTTTTATTTATCAAGTTTGACACATGCTATAATGAAATGTTTTAATTTTCTTTTTCAAGTTATATTCTACGTAATTGAAAAAAAAATTAAAACTGAACATTCAAATTAATAAAAAGAGTACTTTATTGTCATTTGATGTTTAAAACACCAAACGGGAAATTATTTACGCATTGGTTGCAAAACATAAAACAATATTTTTTCAACTGGAAACTATGGAATTTTTAATTATCTAGAGTCGTTGAATCTAAAATAAAGAATTTTTTACTATGTGAGAGCTTATTTAATTATAAAATTTGTCTGCTTAGGAATTTATTCACTTGAAATTTGGATGTCACAAGGTAAGATTTTACTTAAAAAAAACTAATAGTATAAAACAATGACAGAAAGAACGTGAACTATAAGTATTCAAGATCTTGCTTTTGTGAGCAGTGAAAATTACTAACTGTATAAAACCTGAAAAAATCATGTTTTATTTAATCTTCTGTTTAGAAGCAATTAAATAACCAGAGATTTTTTACTTTAAGGTCAAAACGCACTGAACATCGTAAACTCGGTCTACGTGCAAACTTCCAATTTAAACTTTCTTAATGGAACGTAACGAGATATGAGATTTGTAATTAATTTACATAACATGTCTGCCTATTAAGACATTTTTGTCATTCTTTCAAGTTAACAGTAAACTTCACTGAGTTTGATTTTGAATGACAGTGTTGTTATTTGTGATGATCGGTTAAGCGAGCGATTCGTCGACGCCACTTGTATTAGAACCACATATCTGCGATGCGCCAACTACACATGGCTTACTATAACACTACACACAAAAAAATCAACATAACTTTTTAAACGATTGTATCGTTTAATGTTGGATTCAAACGATAAATTCATCTTTTAAACGGTAAAATCGTTTAATATCTTCAAATTTAAACGAATTTATCGTTTAAAAGATGAATTTATCGTTTGAATCCAACATTAAACGATACAATCGTTTAAAAAGTTATGTTGATTTTTTTGTGTGTAATTGTGTTTGTTGTAACTGAATAATATAGGCCTGTATTCTGAATACAATTTAAACGTAATAGAGAACGGAATGTGATTTAATGAATATTAATAGTAATGAACGTTCGGTAAAAGCTTTTTTAATTATGTAAATATCGATATTATAATAGCACCTGTTTGAACGGTTAAGGTTATATATATACATCGCACGACTTGATTCAAATCATATACACTCTAGTAATTGACCAATAAACATCGTTAGATCATATAGATAGTTTGTTTTTCAACTTCGATTTTCGAACCATATCTATTCAAATTGTAGTGTTTTTCTCATTTTCAAAAAAGTTCCAAAAGAGGAACTAAGATATATAGTAAAATAATCCAAATATCACCAAACGACCAAACATTGAAAATTTGTGAATTTAAAGAATTTGAAAATATTTTAAATACAATAAGAATTTATGGGAACTTTGTTACGTTAAAAATTGAAATAGTTCTTCAGTCGTGAAAAGAAAATTGTTTGTGAAGTGTTGCAAAATCAATAAACATAAAGATATCACTTTGAAAGTGAAGATTGCTATACTGAATATGGCCTCCGAACGGTATAGTTATAAAAAATTACCCGATGAAATTGTGATCACTGGTATGTCCGGGCGTTTGCCAGAAAGTTCGACTATCGAAGAATTCAGGGACAATTTATTCAATGGCGTTGATATGGTTAATGACGAACCAAGACGTTGGCCAGCTGGCTTATACGATTTACCAGATCGAATGGGCAAAATAAAGGACGAAGATTTGGAAAATTTCGATCACCAATTTTTTGGTGTACATCAAAAACAGGCTGAATGTATGGATCCACAATTAAGAATATTGCTAGAAGCAACACACGAAGCAATCATTGATGCCGGTTACAATCCGCATGAATTGCGTGGCAGCCGTACTGGTGTATATATTGGTGTATCACATTCGGAAACTGAAAACTATTGGCTTGCCGATCCAGATCGTGTCAATGGTTATGGTTTAACTGGTTGTGCTCGAGCTATGTTTGCCAATCGTCTATCATTCACGTTTGATTTCAAAGGACCAAGTTATGCATGCGATACAGCTTGCTCGAGTTCATTGTATGCATTGTCACAGGCATTCTCCGATTTGAAAGCAGGCAATTGTAGTTCAGCCATTGTTGCTGGATCTGGCATTACGTTAAATCCAACCATGTCATTGCAATTGATGCGACTAAATGTGTTAAGCACTGAAGGGAAATGTAAAGCATTTGATGAAAATGGTGCTGGCTACGTTCGTTCAGAGGGGTGTGTTGTCATTTTCGTACAATTGGAAAGCCAAGCTCGTCGCATCTATTCAACTATTTTAAATGTTCGCACAAACACCGATGGTTTCAAAGAGCAAGGTATTACATTCCCCGACGGGAGCACGCAAAAACAATTGATCCGTGAAACTTACAATGAAATTGCGCTAAATCCACACGATGTTGACTATGTTGAAGCTCACGGTACTGGTACCAAGGTCGGTGATCCACAAGAGGTAAACGCAATTACAGACTTCTTCTGTAAAAATCGTAAAACACCGTTGTTGATTGGATCCGTTAAGTCTAATATGGGTCACTCAGAAGCAGTTTCTGGTGTTTGTTCGATAGTAAAAGTAATTTTGGCTATGGAAGCCAAAGTTATTCCAGGTAACTTGCACTACAAATCACCAAATCCAGATTTGTACGGTATTCTCGATGGGCGTGTGAAAGTTGTTGATCGAAATACGGCATGGAGTGGTGGCATTGTTGGTTTAAATTCATTCGGTTTTGGTGGTGCCAATGCTCATGTCATCTTGAAATCCAATAAAAAGCGAAAATTCATTACATCCATGGACATGGACATAGTTCCACGTTTAATCGTGGTTTCAGGTCGTACTACTGAAGCAGTTGATTTGCTTTTAGATGAAATTGAAAAAAATAAATTCGACATAGAGTTTATAAACCTAATAAATGAAATCCATTCAAAAAATATTCCGTTGCATTTGTGCCGTGGTTATACCATAGTTGGTGACATTCCAACTGTACGTGGAGTAAGTGAATTAATCAATGACAACCACGAAATTTGGTACATTTATACGGGTACGGGATCGCAATGGGCAAGTATGGCTAAGGATGTAATGCATTTGGATGTATTCCGCAACAGCATTTTGCAATGTGCCGACATTTTACGCCGTGAAGGCATTGATTTGATGAAAATTCTTTGCAAAAGTGACGAATCAACATTCGATCATATTGTGAATACGTTTGTCTCAATTACTGCCGTTCAAATTGCTCTTACGGATGTTTTGAGTCATTTGGGTATCTCACCAAACGGAATAATCGGACATTCGATTGGTGAATTGGCCTGTGCATATGCCGATGGCTGCTTTACACTAGAGCAAACCATTTTGGCAGCCTACTGGAGAGGTCGCAGCTTGGAAACGGTCATGGAAAAAGGTCGGATGGCTTCAATTGGACTAACTTGGGAGGAAACTAAGGTAGTTATCATATTTTTTCTATAAAAAGAGCGTAATCAAAATTATAGAGTTGAATTTACTAGGCTCGTGCTCCAGCTGATATCGTTGCAGCTTGTCACAATGGTCACGAAAGTGTCACCATCGCAGGTCCTCCAGAATTGATCACCAGATTTATTGATGATCTTATCAAAGAGGGTGTGTTTGCAAAGGTCGTAAATACATCGGGGTATGCTTTCCACAGTAAATACATTGCTAGTGCTGGACCCATATATAAAAAATCATTAGAAAAAATTATTCCACAACCGAAAAACCGCACATCACGCTGGCTGAGCACAAGCATTCATGAGGAAGATTGGCCATCGACACTTGCACAACAGAGTTCGCCCGCTTATCACGAAAACAATATGCTATCGCCAGTTTTCTTCCACGATGCCATTCAACATATTCCAAAGAATGCCATCTGCATCGAAATTTCTCCAACCGGTTTATTACAGGCTATTTTAAAGCGTACGCTTGGTAGTGAAAACATCCCGTTGAGCTTGATTAAACGTGGACACAAAAACAATCTGGTTTTCTTCATGCAAAATATTGGAAAGTGAGTTCGTAAAATGTCCATTTGATAAAGACGAACGTTATGGTTAAAATATTGAAATACTTAATTTTTTTAGATTGTATGCCGCTGGAGTACAACCGCAAATATCCAAGTTGTATGCCCCAATTTCATATCCAGTTGGTTGTGGCACACCTATGTTGAATTCGAAAATAAGATGGGACCACTCACAGCGTTTTTTTGTACCTAAATTCGAGATAAATTGTTAGTGTTTTATCATTAATATCGTTTGAAAAATTAAGTGTCCAAAGTCATATTATTTTTTAAAAATTTTTAGCAATCTCCGGTCACAGCATCATTGAGATTAATCTGAAAAAAGATGAAGATGCATATTTTAGTGGCCACATGATTGACGGTCGTCTTCTATTCCCAGCTACTGGTTATATACATTTGGTATGGCGCATATTTGCAAAGACAAAGAACAGCACATTCGATAAAACATCGGTTGTTCTAGAAGACATTGTCTTTCATCGTAACATCACTTTACCGAAAGAGGGTTCTGTCAAGTTCAACTTTAGTTTCTTGGATAGCAGTGGCTGTTTTGAAATATGTGAAGGTGGCTCGATTGTAGTTTCTGGCAAAATTTATACCCCGGGAGATATTGAATTCGAGCAATCCGAACCAAACTTGAATAGAAAACTTGAAGGAGACGAATTGTGCTTGCCATTGAAAATCGACGATGTTTATAAGGAATTACGTCTCCGTGGTTACGATTATAATGGTAAATTCCGTAGTATCAGCCAACTAAACATGGAATCCCTTTCAGGCAAACTGAAATGGCAAGATAATTGGGTTAGCTTCAGCGATACCATGGTACAAATCAATATTTTAGGGAAAGATTCACGTGACTTGTACTTGCCAACTCGAATTGATCGGGTTGTTTTCAATCCAAATAAACACTTTGAAATTATTACAAATCTGAAAGAAAACAACGCTGAACTTCCTGTTTACATGTATGATGGCATCATTAGATCAGGCGGAGTTGAATTGCGCGGGATAAAACTTTCATTGGCACCACGTTCAGACATTCAACCATCGCCGATTTTGGAACATTATGAATTTGTTTCATTAACAAATATGAATCAAGAATTATCACAGTCTACAGAATGTGCACGTTTCCATGCCATTTCAGTTGCAACACATCTGGTCATTGAAAACAGTAATGGTATATTAAAATTTAAAATTGTTGATGTTGCCGATAATAGAAGAATCGAAAATGCAATTGTTTTGACCATTCAAAGAGTAATCGATAGCGAACCACTTGTTGTAAGCGATTTAATCATTGTACAGATGCGATCAACCGAATCCGATATACAAATTGCTGCTGAAAGAAGTATTTCGATTAAAACCAAAGATCTGGGCACGGGTCCAGCTGAATTGAATAGCCACTTGATTATTGCATATGATGTTGTTTTCCGCATGAACGTCAATGAAATTTTTAAACATCTTAAAGCCTCAATCCGTGAAGATGGTTTCATTTTGCTCGAAGAAAATATTGACGCCTATAATAAAATTGAAGCCGATAATTTATTTGCCATCTTCAATTTGACAGTTATCTCTATTCAATGTGCTTCAAACAAATACTTGATCTTATTACGTCAAATGATCGATATTACTGCGAGAAACAAAACGATAATTTCGATTACAGAAAAAAACTACGCATATCTTGAACGATTGAAATCAGCATTGGCCACCGCTGAAAGAGATAACACATATGTTTACGTTATAGGGCAAGGTGAAGAGCTGTTGGGCGCTGTTGGTTTTATGAATTGTTTAAAACGTGAAAATGGAGGGAAATTTGTACGCTTAATATTTGTTCCAGATGCAAACGATGGACAATTTTCATTTGCCAGCAAAATGTATGCCGATCAAATGAGCAAGGATTTGGTCATCAATGTGTATAAGAATGGGTGTTGGGGAACATACAGACATTTGAAATTGAATTCACAAATAGGTCTAGAAAACATACAGGTTGAACATGCATATGTTAATACATTAAACAAAGGTGATTTGTCAAGCTTGTCATGGATTGAAAGCCCGTTTACACATCAAACACCCGATCCAATAGATACACGGATTGAACTGTGCACAGTTTACTATGCGCCAGTTAGTTTACGCGATGTTATGCTAAGCTCGGGAAAAATGACTATGGATAATTTGAATATGCACAATAATGAAGATTGTGGCTTGGGGTTGGAGTTTTCTGGTCGCGATTCAAGCGGAAAACGTAGGTTTTAATCAGTGAAAAAAAATGAACATATCAAAATGTGTAAAATTCAATTTATTCGCAGGTGTCATGGCAATAGTGAAAGGTAAATCATTAGCTACAACTTGCATTGCTCAACGCAATATGATTTGGGAAATTCCTTATGATTGGACTATGGAGCAAGCTTCAACCATTCCATGTATTTATTCTTCCGTCTACTATGCTTTGGTCGTCCGAGGTAAAATGATGAAAGGAGAATCAATTTTAATTCGTGCTGGAAGTAATCTTGGTCTAGCCGCCATCAATGTGGCCTTGCATCATGGCTTAATAGTGTATACCACTGTTGATAGCGAAGAAGAACGTGAATTTTTGAAAAAAACTTTCCCACAATTGACTGACACCAACATCAACAGATTACGAAACATATCAGTCGAGCAATTTATCATGCGTTCTTCTAAAGGGAAAGGCGTTAATTTGGTGTTGAATTCATGTGCTGATGAAATCAAAGCTTCAATAAGTTGCTTATGTTCGAACGGCAGATTCCTGGGAATCGACACACCCAATATGCGCAAAGCTTCAAGTTCATTTTTAGAATCGATTATTAAGAAAAATATTTCATTCCACGGCATTTCATTGAAAAATATTATGAATGAGGATGATAAAACTATCGAAAGAGTTGTTTGTTTGGTTGCTGATGGTATTAAAAACGGAGCGGTTCATCCGTTGCCAACTATCGTTTTTAGTGACAAGCAACTTGAACATGCCTTCCGTCTCATGGATGACACCAAACTAATCGGCAAAACTATTATCAAAATACGCGAGGAAGAAACACAAAAGTCGTTAAATCCAGTCCCAAAATTGATTTCTGCCATTCCGAAGACATACATGCACAATGAGAAATCGTACATCATTGCAGGTGGTTTGGGTGGTTTTGGTTTAGAATTGGCAAATTGGATGATTGAACGCGGTGCCACAAAACTGATTTTAACATCTCGAAATGGTGTTAAAACTAATTATCAAGCATGGATGATGCGTCGCTGGAACGATCGTGGTGTTAAAGTCATAATTGATACTAATGACATTACAATGTTGGATGGTGTCAAAAATTTGTTGATAGCAGCAAATCGCCTGGGACCAATTGGCGGAATTTTTAATCTTGCTGCAATTTTACACGATGATTTATTTGAAAATCAGACGGAAGCCAATTTTAAAGCGGTTTGTGAACCAAAAATTGATGCCACCAAACATTTCGATACGATTTCACGTGAATTGTGTCCGGCATTGGATTACTTTGTGTGTTTTTCAAGTGTAACGAGTGGTCGTGGCATTATTGGTCAAACTAATTATGGTTTGGCTAATTCAGCTATGGAACGTATCTGTGAAAATCGTAAAGCATCTGGTTTTCCAGGTACAGCAATCCAATGGGGCGCAATTGGCGATACTGGTCTGGTTATTGACAATTTGGGCGATAACAATACTGTTATTAATGGTACATTGCCACAGCGTATGGTATCATGCTTAAAAACAATCGATCACTTCATGCAGCAACCACACGCTGTCCTCGTATCTATGGTCATGGCCGAAAAATACACAGCTAAAAGAAGCGATAATGATTTAGTGAGTTGCATCGCCAATATTTTGGGACTAAAAGACCTGAACAATGTTTCAAACCAAACCTCATTGGCTGATTTGAATTTGGATTCTTTGATGAGTGTTGAAATTAAACAAACACTGGAACGTAATTACGATATTAGAATGGGTGTACCGGATATTCGCCAATTAACCGTCGAAAAAATTAGGAAGTTGGGTAAGATGAATGAATAAAAACAGAAATTTTCATTGATTTTTCAATGATATTATTATCTTTTAATTTCTTTAGAAAATTCGATTCCAGTGGTTTCAAATTATCAACAAAAAACACATAAAAAACGATCAGATTAATATTGAGACAACCATAGAGCTATAATAAATGCCCATTGGTTATGTCATCAAATGAATTGTATATCAGGATGCATACATGTGAATGACGTTCATCCACGAATCACGTTTCTAGTGTTATACTATATATCTATTGAATATATCGAGAAGAGAGTATGTTATTCAGCGCTTATGGCTGAGTAATGTCTGAATAAAAACATACTCTCCTCTCGATATTTCCAATAGATATAATATTAAATGTACAAATATACATGCAATGTACGACTTGGGGAATTCACTATAATAAATAGTTTCTTTATAGCATTAGTTACCTTAAAAGAATTAAATTTTGACTTATTGTCAATTTAAGCAGTTGTTTCTCCTTTGCTGGATTTGCAAAGATTGACTTCTCTGTAGAGAGAGTCCTCCTTTTATACGATTTATATCATGTTTACGATTAATTTTCCCTATCCTTTTTTGGTCACTTGATCAAATTGTTAGTAAAGAAAAGAACATTTACATTTTTTTTGCGTCTCCTTGTTTTCTTTTGTTAATTTAAATTTAACTCGTTATTTGAATACTTTGAATTTAATTCAAACATGTTACTTTGTTTATTTAAAAAACAAAGCAGGTATTGATCAAAATTATTTTGTTTTTCATTTTTGCTCAAGTATGTACAATTGTACGGCTGGTAATAAAAGAGACTTTAAGCAGAAAAAATCTTAAAAGTGTCTCATAATTTGTATAGGATTTACATAAGATGGAGACGGTTTAAAAAAACTTAAAGTCACTTTTATTCTCAGCCGATCAATTGTACATTGCAAGTGACAATAAAATCTCGGCTACATAAATCTTATACAATTCCAGGGACTATTTGGTTTGATTTAATTTCATAATAAATGCAACATACACACTTGATCGATATATCGTGTTTATTTTATTACTTTACATTTTCCCTCGGATTTTTCGTTAGATATATATCAAGTAGGCAATAGGATAAATTGACGTGTATTCTACAGCATTCATTTACTGCAAGTAATTGACTGAAGTGAGATTGAATTATAAGTGATTGACGCAAAAATATTCGATGTAATTTTCATACTCGTTTTGATTAAAAATATTCAAATGGTTTTTATTTTGTTTTCTATATAACAGTGTTAGCACTTGCTGGAGACGAACATTAAAATCAACTAAAAAATCCACAATGTGCGCAGTATATAGTGAAACGCGTAAGTGGCGGAAGGCCTTGAATGAAACTATTGGTAGATTCTTCGAAAATGAAATGGATAAAATGAAATTTGATAGTGATGGCTTCAGAAGTTATTTTGTACGCTATTCTGTTCGTCGGTAAGAATATTAGTTCTGGAACCTTTAGAAAAATCTAAAGTTGTCATGTTTTTTTCAAATTTGTAGTATTAAGCAATCTATCGACCGTTGCATCAATGAACCTTTTATGCGAAAAGAGAGACCGTTTAAGACCAAACCGAGTAATTTCTATAATTCGATGTTCTCTCTTCTTGATAACATTGAACAAATAACCAGATTTTGTTTAAGAACTTCATTGTATAACATCGACGATGATGTCAAAAGTTATCTGCATAAGGAGGCAAAAAATTGGTAATGCATTAAAAAACTTAATATATACCTAATAAATTTGGCACATTATTCTAAAATAGCAAAAAAAATCTTAATATTATACTACTATATTTCAGCATTAAAGAGGCATTCGATGTTTTTGTTAAACGGCCAAAGTTGAAAATACCTATCAAGACTGAAGGAGATGATTCGAAGAACCAAATTGAATTGAAAGCAACAATCAAAATGAATAAATTTGATCCGAATAGCCACGATGGAACTAAATCTACAAAATCAAATTTGAAAATTGAACGAGGAAATATCACCAAACTAAACGATACTACCCATTTGAAATCAAAGTCTACTCAAACCGGTTAGTTTAATTAAAAGTATTTGTTTTCACAGGGTAAAACATCGTATTTTGTTTTTGACTTAGGTTCAACGGATGAAAATAAGATCCTGATACTATCTGATGTGATTATAAATCAAAAATGCTCAAAAATTGGTTGGTTTTTGAAAGATTCACTAAAGATTGTACAATAATAATAATAATATTTTCTTTTAATACAGGTCGAACAGAAGAAAGTGGTGTAATATTTCACTGTGCGTATTGCAAAGACCAAAATTTATTAAGCACTTTTAAACGTGAACGCGATGTATATTCTCATTGGCTTCTACACCATTTTAACAGTCATTTGAAGCCATATCGGTTTTATGCTTTTGATACGAATTCATCAAAGATATCTCTGGATAATCTAAGCAAGCTCATCAAGGAAAAAAATTCAAACGATTTACACATTGGAATCGATTATTATATTTGCAACTGTAAACAAATGGTTGCTGATAAAGATTTAATTATTCACAAGCAGGCGCACGGAATTGTCTGTTGCAATCATGAAGCGAAAACAGCATTTGACTTTATTCTTCATTTGAGAGAAGTTCACGGATTTTCCAATTACCAAAGCGCTATTCGGAGAATTCAACAATTCTTCGAAGCATCGTTTTATCAAATGAAAACTGTGTTCAAAAATGGATTCACAATAAGCAACAATATTTCCAATCAGTTGTCGTATTGTTCTCACATCGATAACTTTAAGAATGCGCTGAACGAGTGGTGTTCTCTGTTGAAAATACAAATTGAAGAAGAAATCAAAATCAAATATGTTGTTGGAATCAACATCGCGTATTTTACACATGAAAATTTATCAACGATTTATCATCGCCTCTGCAATATGATTGGCATCCAAACCTATGATGTTGATGTATTCAAGATGAAAAGAAGCGAATCAAAACGATCGATTCTTATCGAATGTCGATATGCACATTTTAAACAACGCATCAGAGAATATGCTGCTGGGAAATCGATTAAAACAATAGATTTGATTGATACTCCTTGGAGGTATAGTAACTGTGCAGATGTTCAACTTGATTTTTTTGAGATATAATTCCTTTGTATTTCGTGTGTATTTTCATGCATCATGCATGATGTGGAAAGTTGAAAATGCAAATATAAATGAACGAAATTTTAAACTGTCTTGTTTTTTCTTTAAGAAATAAGTTCAATATATATTTATTATTCATTCTCATTCCAAGTATTTTATCAAAATATAATCGATTAACGAAATCTTTGTTTTTGTCTCATTTTCTTGTTTACGCCTTTTAGAAGATAGAAATTGTCATTTCTTTGTTATATATGGAACACCAACGTCCAAAAAAGTCACTTATGATACGCGTGTACGTGTCATCAACCCCAACTTAAAAAAAAATATCATCACAGCTCACGGCACTTTGTGCGAGTGACAAAACTACACTAGTGAAAAGTTGACTCACTATATATACTGTATAACTATCTCTATATATACTGTAACCGATTAAGATGTGCATGCCCCCATCAATCGACATGCACACGCGTTCATCGTTACACTTTTACTTTCTTTCAAAAATTTATTCTATTGCAATTTAGGCTAGGCATTATACTCACTATTTGGCTTTATTTGAACTATGCATTGAGTCTGATTTGATCTGCCAGTGATAAACCTTTCAGACATCTTTCTATGACCAGCAATCTAACTAGATGACCTAACGACCTCTCAAATCCACGGCGCGAGCATTAATTGTCTATTTCGTCCTATTCTACAACTATTCTTCCGCCCAATAAACTATTTTGTTCATTATCACATTTATCACATTATCATTTTGGGTTCTTCATTACGAAGTACGAGTTGTCATTGGTTGTTGCACATGACGTTATAATTACATCTTACCGCTGGTTATTGCATTGTGAAGTTATAATTACGACTTATCATTGGTCCATTCGGATTTTACCATTATAGTCAGAAGTCCTGAATTGTATAAATTCAATGATCAAGAGGCAATTCGGTTCAGTTTTAGCCCAGATTCCAGACTCAGTGTTAGAAAATAAGAGTTGAATTAAATAATAAAATAGTTGGAAATGAACATCCATTTCAAGACATTGAAATAGTTCGGTAATTTTCACTCGAATTTATTATATAACGATTTGGTATAATTTCCGAAACGTATAATAATAATAATAATTATATTATAATTTAATATAATTTAGTAATCTGAACATTTTTCATCAAGTAACTTTGAGACTTGAGAGAGTCGTTGAGAATTGTTGTATTATTTGTTCTTTTTATGTTCATTTTTAATAATTAGATCTGATATACAATACACACAAAATATTTTTCATAATAATCCGTTATTCAATTCTATTTTTTCCGGAAATTTTTGTAAGATTTTTGATAATTTTAGTAAAGTATTCGTAAAATGTATGGTTGCGTAAATGTATTTTGTTTAGTAAATTTAGTAAGAAGTTTGGGACATTTTGATAAGATTTTTGAGAAATTTAGTACGATTTTCGGGAATTTTGATACAAGTTCCGGACATTTTGGCACGCATTCTGGTGCAACCAAACACCACTGAAAACTGACCTTCTCCAATCATGAGTTATAAGTAATAAAATTTGAAGCTAAATAATAACTCAAAAATTATCATTTATTTCAAAATAATTTGAATTTATGTGTAGGAATTTTTTGAATTTTCAATTTGGAAAATGCCTCTTACAAAATTATTGATATCCGTTGATATCAAATAAAATTTGTTTTGAAATTTTTATGATTGGCCAATTTTGAGTGTAAGTCAGCGAATTAACCGTATGAAAAATTAAAAAAAATTCTTCAAAAATGTCTGTTTCCAGGGTAATTTTACTCGCCGATTCTAAATATGCACTAAAATTCAAAATTTTTTGAATTCAAAAAACTAAATTTGAATTTTTAAAATAATGAGGAGACGCAAAAACATGTTAAAGTTCTTTTGTTCAACAAAAATAATTGACCGCGCTCCATCCAAAGTTTAAATAAGCGATCATGTGTGTTGGACCAAAACCTCTGCGTTACAAAGGATCAAAAAGGTTTCACATGAAATAAATGTTGGAGTAATATATTAATGCGTCTTCAAATGCAATAAAAAAATTATACTCCGCATTTTCAAGAACAGTTTTTCTGAACGTTGAACGCAGAGAAATTGAGAATTTTGTGCACAAATATAATAATATACTGTGGCATCCAATGTAAACAAGAAAAATTGTATAAAAGCAGGACTTTCTCTGTTGAGAGTTCAGTAGTCAGTTAAGAGATTTTCTGAATAATTTCCAAAACATACTCGATTACGAGCTACTTGGTTTCGAGCGCCCATGATACTGAACGTTCGAAATATCCGGAAAATCTGAATACCCGAAGGAAAAGAAAAGTTTGAATTGTTAATAGTTGCAATCATGTAGAAAGTTAATTCAATAATAAAAGTGCAGTCAAATAAAAATAACAAAAAGGTTTGTGATCAAAAATATCCTAAAAGATTGTTGATTTTTTATATCATTTCGGTATCGAAATCTTGTTCAACATTAATTTGCATTGAAATAAATTCCAGAAGGTTGAAATCCAAAAAAACTTTACTTATTGAACAACGCAGAACCAATTAATACAATGGGCTGATGATGTTCAAATCGATTCTTTGTCAATCGATGGTGCGAAATGTAAGATATTGTCTCGTACTTTCTTAAACAAAAAAAAGTGTGCAGCAATTGAACAGGATACATCGCCAGATTTTAGTCAGTAATACAATGTAAGCATTGTTTATATTTTATGGTTTTATGAGTCATTGTAAGAACAATGCAAGCATTGTTTATATTTATTGCATTAATGTCGCAGTAAATCATTTCTAATTCTCAAAACATATTTCGTCACATTTTTTTCCTCGCTCTTTCTAACACATATATCAATCGCAACGGTTCTTAATCACATAAATAAATCCATTTTCTATTACGACAGTGTAGCTTACACTGTGTGGAGCGAGTTACACAATTGCCTATGTATGCAAGCGACGCACACAAATACATGTATCTTTAGTATTACAGATACGCAGAAACGATCAAAGTAGATCTGAGAAAATATTAGAGCTACTGTTTGTATTGTCTGTATTCAGTTGGACACAAAATGGGCAAGGATACAAACGTAGCCTATGAATTGCGCAGGTGGCGTTCGAAATTGCGAAATATGACAGCCATCTCGATTAAAGAGATGGCAGTATATTCCACTCTTCAAAAATTTCATGACGGTAACTACAAACGTTTCATTACTTATTGATTAATTTCCATTTTTTTCATTCTTTTCTTCTGATCAACTCTAGGTAACTACAAACGACACTTCATCAAAGTGACCAATGAACGGTAACGATTTTTATTGATTTTGCATGTTTCTCTTATTAATTCAAATTTTGTAAAGCAAATAAAACAATACAAGTATTTTCTCCTTTCATAAAATATCAGAATCATCAAAACATTCGACCGATATACCGACGAGCCATTTTTACGGTCAGAAAGATTCAGACCATCAAAAAACCAGAATGAAGGGTACAAACAAATGTTTGCACATTTGGAACGTATCGAACATGGTACGTAGATGAACTTTGATCTTTGTGCTCTGAAAATTTATTTACAACAAAATTCAATTTTTTATAATTTGTTTGCTTTTAGGCACCAGAGTTTTTCTGAATTCCGCCACCACTCAATTGAATAACCGCTTTAAAAGGGCATTTAGAAATAGTTCTGAAGACAGGTAATATTTAATTTAATGTGATATATTTCTCGTTACTTTACCCTTAATGTATTTCTTTCTTTTATTTGCACACAGTGTTAAAGAATGTTATGAAATTTGTGTCCAAGAAATAAAATGGATGGACTGCAAAAAACGAAGTAAAAAACACAAGCGTCATGATTCCGAATTGGATGCGAAGACAACTTCAATTTCGAGCAAAAATATCGAACTGAAAAGAAAGAGTGAACTCAATAGAAAGAGTGAACTCAATCAAGAACAATGTTCAACATCAGCTAAGAAAAAATCCAATTCGACTATTTTGAGTACCAAACCAAAGTCAGCAAACACGGACGGTTCAAGTAACGTTATCGCATCAACAGCTAACGTCACGATTTCGAAAAGTTTTGAAATTGGTCAGCAGCCAATTTTGGAAAAAGGTAGGAAATGTTTTGTCCTTAAAATGACACACATATAGCAAATATATATTGTATTGTTTTTTTTTCATTCAGTACAAAATAGTACTGCTTCAGATCTGACACGTAAAACCGTCGGAAGACGTGATGAAATCACACAAAATGGTTTGTTTATTTCATTCACTTCGTATCAACTCATTACGACATTAAAATTTATCAAATGATCATTCTGCTTAAACTAGGTAATCGAACCAACAATGACAAATCGGTTGAACATCGCTCCGGAGAAAACATCGCAAATTCTTTAAATACAAGTGGTGACCGAAATTCAGAAAAGTTTATTGAACGTCATCAGAACAAAGAAAAACTGTCACATCCACACAGAGCTGGTGAGTTTCTCAAAGATCGAAACATTTTTTTTGCCTATCAAACCGCAATCATAATTATTTTTATTGTTTATTCGTAGAAAAGACACAAAATCATGTTTCAAAGGCTTCTAAGTGTGATAATGACAGAGATTCATCCAGTCAGTATTGCTTTTATTTAACATTTAAAAAAATATCACAAAAATGATACTAAAATTTCGTGCATTTTTTAATTATAGATGCAACTCCCCGCAATCTAATATGTCGTCATTGCAAAGATGGAAAATATTCCAAATATGAGGATATTTATCGCCATTGGGAGATGAAACATTCCTATTTGAAGCAGCCATTCCTATTTGAAGCAATTGGAGTTTTTGAATGTTTTTACTGTAATTACGTTGAAACATGGCAAAATCTCAAAAGGCACCATGCCATAACTCATCCAAATGATGTGTTTGCTGTTTCTGAAAAAAATGATCGGAAAAAATGTGGATTTTGTAAGTATGACGATTGTTTTTGTTCTTTATTGTTTGTTAACAGTAATTTTTATATATTTTGACTTAGGTGAATACACCGGTGCATTGGATGTGCACTTCAAGAAAGAACACAAAGAGATCGATTCACCAAATTCATATATGTCACAACATACTCTCAAAAATCTGACAAAGGACTATGCAGCACAATATGAATTTATTTGCGATGGTAAAAGCTTCAAAATGGTGGAAGATATTTTGGAGCATATCCAACAGCACAAAGCCAATAAGTGTACCTATTGTGGTCAATTTTCATCACAAGATATTTTCCGATTGTGGATGCACATCAGAGAGTCCCACGAGGGCGAGCATCTCAAAAACTACATACCACGCTACAAACAGATGATAGAACGCGAATTTCTCGACGTGTTAGTTAAATTTGAAACCGGCCTAATCACACGTAATCAAAATTTATGTAACACACCCTACAATGATGTATTTGAAGATTTTATTGAAGTCTTTGACAAGCGGCTTAACATTTTACTAAATGAATTTGAAAAAGTAAAAAGATTAAAATATGTTCTGAACATAGACGGTGTGCCATACATTCAAGGCGAAAACTTACTGAAAATTCTCGGCAAATTACTCCGTGTATTTGGTATAAACATTAACCAAAAGGACCTTGTAAAAATCCGACGGAACGAACGCCATGTAATCCAAATTGAATTCAAGTATAAACATGTAAAGAGTCGAATTCTTGACGCATATCGTGTGAACAATATTTACATTTCGGATCTTATTGACGACACATCGATTTATAATTTTCCATCAAGTATGAGCCGGAATATCACACTTGAATAAAATAATTGGTTTTTCTTATAATTTAAAATGTCATTTCAATAAATTCCACTAAAACAAGTTGTTTAAACAACAAAAATTTTCGTGTTAGTGTTATTTAGTTCATAGCATAGCGTTTAATGTTCATTATCAATATCTTTCGGATTTAGCTGTTGGGTAAGTATGCATACAAGTGTATTGACATCAATATCGATGTTCACTGTATCGAGAGATTTTAAGTGAGAAAAAAATCATGTTTATTTGCTTTGGAAATAAATGGGTTCTCTACGGTCACAGCGCAATATGCATTGAAATTGCCACATATACACGCGCAATCAACTACAGTGATTCTTTTATCCCTTTCTTCTTCACTTCGATAGCGACACCATTCTGTTGTCTTAACCACTACACTTTGCATGTTAATTTGCTGTTGAGAAAAATAGCACAATACTTGTGTTTAATGTATTTGTGTACTAAAATTCTTACAGTGACAGCGTACCATTTTCGGTTGCCCAAGTTTTTTTTTGAAAGCGTGCATTCGGTTTGTATTTCAAATAAAAAATTGTTGAAATTGTTTTTATGTAATTATCTACAAGATAATTTTAATAAAATTTCTCTTCGAATGATTGAATTGTATTGAATCGTCACAATAAATAGCCGAACATCTGAATAAAAATCAAGTAAGTGTTTTAGCGATGAATAAAGTAATTCGTCCCAATCACAATAGCGACTGAAAAGTGTGTCTGGAAAACATATTTTATGCACTGTAAACGATGCTTATATATATATTTGTTCAAAAAATGTCACATTGTTTGTCGATTGCTAAGTTAAATGTTTCGCATTTATATGAACACGTTTGATCACAGAGCAAAATGGATGACAAAATTATGCAAGCCAAAATGGATGAGCATCTATCGAATACCAAATGGGACATTCGTGCTGCATTGCAAAGATTTGAAGAAACGGGCATAAAAATCGATCGAAAATTTCGTCGAGATTTTATCAAACAAACAACCGATTGGTAGGTTTTTCAAAGTAGACACAATTTTTATTTTCACAATCAAACATATTTTCATTTGTATTGCACACGTTGACAGTGTGATTGATACATGCGAACGATATTGGGACGAATCCAAGCAGAAGAAATCACGCAAAGAAAAATCAGCGGAAAGATTTAGCATTGAGGCTGAAAGAAAATGTTCAAAACAACAAAAATCAACGAAATATAGTTCAATTGAAAATGTTACAAGCAAAGCATGTGCAGAGAAGTATAGTCCGTCACGACGAAAGCGTGAAAAAGAAGAGAAAAATTTTGATGACAGTAAACGCCGCAAAGTTATCGATGTGACAGATTCATGCGAGGTGTTGGACACGGACAAAATAGGTAATTTCCCGGTTCCCTTTGGATTATGTAACTGTTATCATGCCAATAAGCGATATTGATTTATTTTATTTCCATCCAGTGGCTAGAGCTGATACAAAGCAAGAGAATTCTACATGTTTGTTTTATTGCGCGCATTGCATAGATACAAATGCATCGGAAGAACTAACTGGCGGTAGTATTGAAGATGTTTACAAACATTGGCAGACATCGCACATCGGTTCAACGCCGTCGAAACCATTCCAATTCTGTATGGCTGAAATTGCAGGTGTGTATTTGGAATGAAGCATTTGTGATTATATTTTTAATTTTAGATTGAACGTTATCACATCATTTTCTATTTTCAGCATGTCAATGTGGTGACGCTATTGGTACCTATCGCGAATTGGTAAAACATCAACAAAAATTGCATTCGAATGAAGTGCTTGCATTCGTTCGCTACAATGATCGTAAGAAGTGTGGCATTTGCTTGAAATCGACCGATGCACTGACCTATCACTTTGAAAGTGAGCACAAAGCAATCATGCAGAGTGACATGTTCAATCCAATGCAGTTTTCTGATGATACGCTTGATAAATTGATGAAAATCGACGTACACAAGTACAAGAAACGTCAGTGTGGACACTGTGAAATGGTACTTGACACAGAGGATGAGCTTGACGCACATCATTTAATCGAACATGAACACAAGAAGAAGATTTCCAAACAACATACCGACCACCAAAATATCTACTTAATTTGTGGATATTGTCAAATGAAAGTTATTCGTGATGAATATTTCGGCCATGTCAAGTCACATCCGTACGTATTCAAGTGTTGGAAATGTACATATGAATCGAAAGATCTGGCAAATCTTGTGTTGCATGATAAAAATATGCATGAAAGAGATACGTTGGAATACCATTGCTCCCAGTTTCCGAACTGGATAAAAACCCATTTCAACAACTCGAAAATTATTTTTCCCAACGGTTTGGTGCTTCATAATTACAATTTAGCAAACACCAAACTCGATGACAGGTAATTTAACTAATTATAATAATTTGTGTCATTACTAACTGTCAAATAATGATATTGATTTATTTTACTTCATTGGTAGCAAATTGTTTGATGTGTTCATCGATAGTTTGGTGGAATTAACGAAAATCAAAGCATTATTGCTGATAAAAGGCACAACAAGTGCTGAATCGCCCAAAGAAGATAGTGTCAAATTTTCGCCAATTGCACCAGAAGAGTCCGATTTTCTAGCGACCGAGCTGGATAAACAAAATGAACTGGCCAACAATTTGGTAATACTGAAATTACCACGAATGACAAACATGGATTTGCGACAAATGTTTTTGAAATTGTGCGATAAGCTCAAGGTGAACATATCAACAGATGATATACAAGAAATTTATCGACGTACTCGTGATGGACGTGACACAGCACACGATTTCCGCGAGGGGCCAGACGATACGATTGTCTGCTTGAAAAGCTATCAATTGAAGGAGGATATTCGATACGCTGCTCAAAAGCACACGGTCTTTTCGGGTGATATTTTCGATCTGCAACCAAATCAATGGTCCAAGCCTATCAAGATTATCTCGCACACCACACGATATTATTCGGAAATGCTTTCCATTGCTAAAGCGGCCCGCAACGATCGTGTCATTCATAATTACGAAATGAGCCAGCGTGGTGTTCACATCAAACGCTCACCAACGAGCGATGATCGCATCTTTATTTCAAAGACAGAACTGTTGAACTTCATCAACCGTACACGAAATGAATAATCTCAAATTGTAATGTTACAATTTAAATTTCGTTATTCTTCGTCAATGACGAATGATATGACGAATCGTCATATCCAAACGATTATCATTTAAAAATAGATGAATTTCTATCATTAAAGGTTAAGTCTGTGTTTGGTTATAATAACCAATTACAAGTATGGTTATTACTTACACTTTTATCGATTATTATAATATTCCATTTTTGAAATAAAACAACGAGTTTTTTGTTCATTAAATACAATAAAATTCAGAAAATTGGTAAAACATACCACGATGTTCTTTTTCTTATTCACATTTTTCCATTGAACTCACTACTTTGCAGAGAACAAAAACGTACAACAAATATACACGTATATTTTTATTCAAATCTCTTAAAACTAATTTGCACGATTCTTCTATATAGCACTCAAATTTCGGTAAAATTCCAAAATACTCTAAAAAATCCATTTTACAGTCGTAAAATTAAAGTGTTTTTCTTTCTTGTGTTAAAGTTACAATCGTGTGTCTTGCACATCATCATTTGAGGCTATTGAATTTCTTGAGCGAATTGTATCGCTAACTCGATGTTTGTATCTCTTTGAACCGACACCGGGTTGCCTTTCTGATGAAATCCGTATTTCTGGAACACTAAGCCGAAGCTCATTGCTATTTTCATTATCACTACCATTCATTTGCGACGGTTGCGTTTTGTTTATCGTTGGTGGTGCAACTGTTACTACATCAACGCCATTCATTCTGTTAGTGTTAATCATTCTATTTTGGTATTCGCCGTTTGTTGACTTTTTATCGGACAGTGATTTTTTGCCTAAAAAGTGTTCTTCGATTTCTAAAAGAGATCGATTTTCTGTTTCTGGTAGTGTAAAGTAGAGGATGATGCATCCAATAAAAGCGACAGCCGAATAAAACCAAAACGTTCCGGACAGAGTTAGAGTAGACACCATTTGTAAAAATAACTTATTCGATAGGAATGCAAAGATATAGCCAATACCACCTGAAAGCCCAGACGAGGCGCTACGAACATTGACTGGATAAACTTCACCAATCAACATCCATGGTATCACACGAATTCCTGAATATTGCAAAATAACATATATAATCAGTTTTGTTCGAAAGGTGTGAAGAAAAAAAAAGGATAATCTCACCTAAGTGACTGAGAACAGCACCGGTAATGAGTAGCGTCAACGGCACCCATAAGTATTTATTTTCTTCGGCATTTGGAATTGTTAAAATAATGTCATTCATTGTATTTATTTTATTTCCTTCCGTGGAATTCAGTACGTTCATTCGTTTTGGACGAATTGTTGACGATTGAAAGGCTTCGGTTGTGCTCATAAAATCAGTTGTTGTTTCAACCAGAATGGAGTTTTCAAAATTTGTCAAGTTATTGAATACTTCTGTTAAGTTACGTTCATTAATGTAGCTGGATCGATCCATGTCTTGCCTGGAATAGTTGGCAACAACATTATCCACCGAAACACCGGGTACGGTATGAAGAAAATGTGCATATGTCGCTGTTGCGAAGAAACAAACTCCGGTTCCGATAAGCGATGAAAATACCAACGACCGTTTTCCAGTTATATGAACTAATACAACACAACCAAATGCCCCAACTAGCTCTGCGCCTCCAAGCAAAATTGTCGCATAATACTTATCGATTGGAGCTTTCAACGTATTGAAAATCTATAAAAATTAGAAATCGCAATAAGATAAAATGTACAATTGTACATTGAAGAAACATTACCTGAACAGCATATGTCTGCAGCGGTGTGATTCCAGAGAAATGGCCGACAAAAAATGTTGTCGAGACTAGAATGAATGGAGCGATGAAACCACGTTTTGTGAATGGTTCAAAGCGCTTATAGTAAGGTAATTGACGATAGGATTCAGCTTCATGGCGTTTGGCCTCTAAGACCGCATGGATTTCATTAAATTCGGTTTCAACTTGAGAAAACGGCACCCAACCTCTAAGCCAGCAAAGTGATGTTTTGGCTTCTTCTGTATATCCTTTAGTCAATAGCCAATATGGCGATTCTGGCACGAAACATAACGCAATTATTGTAAACAATGGCAAAAAACCCGAAATGAAAGCCACCGTACGCCATGAAAAAAATGTTCCTAATATGAATTGGATAAGTATGCCTGTAATGACGCATGTTGTGCCAGTCGCTGCAAGCATGCCTCTAAATTGTGGCTGTGTAACCTCTGCAACGTACGTTAAAACCTATGGAATTAAGAAAATTGATAAAATTATGAATAATCTCTCTTTTTTGATATGTACATGATGAGAGAAACTACTAACCGGTGCCTCCATTAAACCACCACTGAGGCCAGACAGGCACAATCCCGCATACAAGTAAGTAACACTAGTCGACATATAAAACAGCATCCACGATACAATCATTGGCAAATTCACCAACTACAATTGAAAATTTTCAAGTTTACATTTAACGGTGATATGCTTAAAAACAAATGATAAAAATACCTGCATCGCACGTCGTTTTCCAGTTGGTTCGGTGAACATGCCCGACAAAAAGCAGCCTAGCGGAACACATAGCAAGTTTATTGAACCTATTGAAAAAAGAAAAAAAAACAATTAACGTTTAATTTCATTGCTTGTTTTTTGCGCTCCGAAGGTGCGTATTTGCAATGATGCATTCAAGTATGGATATTAACAATTTGACATTGACCATCGATTATTATTCATATGTAGTTATTCACGGATATAAACTGTTTCGATTTGCCCATTTCCAAGCAAAATACTTCTAAATGCAACTAAATTTTTTACACAAAAATTACTACCGAACAAAAAATTCGAAAATTAAAATCGGAATTCTTCACTAAACTGTCAGATCGATTTCACAACCAGAAAAATGTTCAAATTAAAATATTATGAAGATGAAATATTGCTAAATCAATCATTTAACAAATACATCGAAAATTTGGAAAATTTCTTCGTAAACATGCCTAGTTTCATTTGAATATTTTTTTGTGGAATTTTTCATAGTTTGTGAAATGAAGCCTAATGTAAATTTATAATCCGGATAATAAATCTAACCCATTTAAAATCCGGTCCGCGAAACTCTCTAGTAGAAATCATGATTTATTTGAATGATAAAAATTGCACATTGTATTGGCATTTATTTGCATTTTATTATTTGTAAATTCGACACTATACTTACTTAGCCATGAGATTTGATTTTTTGTAAGTAGAAATTCGCCTTTGCTACTGTCACGTGCATCGCCACCTTGGATGGCTGGTATTATTATAGTCGGAAAGCCCAGACTAAGACCATACCCTAAACGATTATTTCAAATGTTTCAAGTAAACAATTTGAAACGTTAATTTTAAGTGTAATAAATCAAATCTCACTTTCATTGCTTTAAAGAAAACCGGTTTTGGTGTGTTTGCTTACCGAGTAGCACGAGATTTTTGCAACCAACAGCTAAAAATTGCGGTAGGGCACGTCTGAACACTCCAAGCTCTTTATTGTCAGCCGATAGACTGCACGCCATGAAATAGCACAGAGAAAAAAAAATAATGAATACACAGTAATTAGTAATTGTAAATGTGGGTAGATCGTAATGATTAGATGAAAACAAAGCCGGTGTTAATTGTGACCGGTTGATTGCATATCAGGTGCAATGTATCTCAACAATTCATTTTTTGAATGAAATAACTACTAAAGTCTTATTGTTAAGTGTGACATGTGCAGCAAAGACACGTTCGTTGTACACCTCATTTACATATTAAACAAGATGGCTTTTGATGAAAAAGTACAAAATTCTTCAATTGATTCTAAATGTCAATATTTGCCGTCATCTCTTTTTTATTGTTTTTCTCATGTAGCCATACATTTTTTTTTATCTTTAATTTTTGAATAACGAGGCATTTATGAGTTATAATTTCACTGATTGTATAATTGGAATATATGAATATTGTCACCTCGCACGCTTATCCAATTTAAATCCAAGCTCATTCAATATTGAATCCAAGAAGCGATAAAATTAGACACACCGTCTATCATCATGAATTTGCATTTATTAGGTTATCTATTAGCATCTTTTAGCACTTGCTCGACTTTACACAGCGGCTATTTATCGCTTGCCTGCGCACTTTGCCAATTCAATCGTTTAGCGGCACATGCGATCGTCTTTTTTTCATTGTTAAATATATATTGTAAATTCAAATCACATTTTATTTACTTCAATAGATATATGACATGTTTAGAAATTCAAATTCAAACACCAATGTATTCCGTAAAAACATACTTCATAGTTTGTTTTTCACCTATTGTCCATCAAATATTATCTCGCAGCGGAAACTTTTCAATGATCGACAAAAAACAAATCCACTGTAATTGAATTTAATTCTGATCGGCCACTACAATTTGCAAATCATTTAATGAGAATAATTGCAGTTGATCTCGTTTATATTTATTAAATATAGTTTAAATTCCAGACAATATATTTAACTAACTGGTCAGTTGAGCTGACAGTACGTTAGCCAGCTAAATGGGCTAAAACAATAGACGTTATTGTTTTAATGATGAATCACTTTTCTTGTTTTAATAGCAGTGATTGTTCATTAAAACAATAACTTGTATTGTTTTAGTCCATTTAGCTGGCTAACGTACTGTCAGCTCAAATGACCAGTTAGTTCAATATATTGTCTGTTAAATTCTGAATTGACCTTCGATGGAAATTAGGCCAACTCTAATATCTATAATTGAATATAATTTTTACATATAATTTTAATTTGGCGAAATTCGAAAAACAACTTGTTTACAAAAAACTCAACCGTTTAAACATTGATCCCACCATTTCTCGGTGAATTCACAATTGTTGAGAAATTTGTGAAACTATTTGCATTAGAAATTTTTTTACTCTGGTAAGCGTCAACAGTTGATTTTGTAAGAGAAGAATACAATACAAAAAATAGGCAGAAAATATGCTTGAATATATTCCACGCAAACGAAACTTACCAATAAATCATCGTTCGTTGATTATATTGGTTTATTGAAGTAAAATACAAACAATTTTCGTTATTTGCAAAACCACAAATTTTCAATTAAAACTCACTAATTATTATAACTTGCTGGAATGTTTTAGTTCCGAGTTCAGTAAAAATTAAAATTCATTTTACGTGCTTAGTACATCGACAAACCCAACAATACTAAGCTATATTGTTGAATGTATGCGATTTGTTACCTGTATGCTATTCTCAACATAAATATGTTTGGCTTTGTTAAAGTGAAAGGTAAGGTGCTATTCGGTTCGTTAGTTTTTTTTTTATTTCATGCGAAACTTGATTTTTAGCACATCGCGACATGATCAACGGCATCAAATTCAAACGATTATATAATAAGTATTTTTATAAAGCACGTTTCTTAATGGATCAATGACACAAATTCTTCTTCATCACAAAGAACTTACGTTTTCATTATAAAATTGGCTAATTAGCTGAACAAATTAAAAATCCTAAATGACGATTAATAACAAATCACATTTGAGTCACAAATTTGTTCTTCTTCAAAAGAGATCACAATTTATCGTACACTAATAATAAAAATAAAATCACTGATTATGAATTTCACTCGTCTTCTGATTCAGAAGTTCTGAATAGTAAATAATCACTAAATCACTTGTGATTATAATTTTTTTCGTCTTTGCTCGCGATGTTCGCGGTCCAGTGTCCAGGAGGAAAGTGATGATCGTCGCTATAAAAGCGCTATGATAACTACTTGCAAAGCACGATACACCACAGTTGGTGGTCAGCGATAATAACGCAAATGGATTGAATGAATATGACGCGAGTAACGCTCTCTCACTGTTGCCTTTGAATATCGCAATTGCTTGCACACTCTTTCCACTATTTTTTTGTGTATTTATCTCTATTTCAATTGAATCGATAATTATTAGAAGAACAACGAAGAAGTGAACCGAAAATATTTTGTGAGGGGAGCAGAGATCATCGTGGCAATGAACCGAATAACCGTCATGAATGTTTATGTCGCATTTCAGTTAAACCATATTTAGTCACTTTGTGCACTTGTTCAAATAGAAACCATTACTAATTGGAAATATGTAAATCACAATATGTTTGATGAAAAAGAGGCCGTTGCAAGCCTAATGTTATTTGCATTGTTTTTATGATTGAGTCTTATTTTCATATGAATTGTTTATGGTTCACACAAAAATTTTATTACATCAATTGACGCTTTAAGAAATGTATCCAAATAATTCATCTAAGCAACATTCCACTGACCATTATTGACCTTTCATCGTATGTTTATCAAATCAAAAGGTTTAGAAACTATTCACAAATGTTTATACGATGATATACAAAATTTGTAAACATAATACCTTCCTCAATCCTCATGTGGCAAAGTGTATTAATATCTCAAGTATAAATAAAAATAAAGCGAAATTTTTATTCAATCTTGCCATTTCATGACATTCTTTGTTTTTCCGTATTTTTTTTTCTTTTCATAATTTATTTCTCTCTTCTTTTTACATGGATTGGGTTAAAATGAATTACTTAAAAATACTTACCGATAACGTGTATTATTTTTGTAATATATCTCGCAGATGGTGTTATAATGGAATTTTTAAGTTATTTTGTCATATTTTCTACAATATTCGTTTCTATGCCTTATTCAAATTCAAATTATAGAGCATGCGACACTTGAACGAGGCTTAATATAAATAAAATTGTACTTGACATATGAAAGAAAAGAAATGTCACCACAACACAACGTATATAACGAAAGATGCAAACAAAATTTTAAACTGCGAAGTTTGTTATAAAAAAAGTACTTTTCAATTTAAGTGATTTGAAGGTTCACCGCTATTGCGTATTACATATTTGGTCACAGTATTATATATTTCGTAAATATTGAAATGGACTATGCAGATGCGGAGATTTGTTATCTAAAATGCATTAAAACGGAGCCAAACACGGATATCAAAGTGAAAGATGAAGAAATTAGTGATCTATTTTCATCAGAATGTTCAACACATCGGAACGAAAAGCCATCAAGGGTGAAAATCGTAAAAGAAGAAGCTGGTCCAGATGAAATTGTGAAAGAAGAAACCAGATTCCAAAAAGTCGAAAGCAACGATGAAACAAGAAAGAAATCACAGAAATGCACAGTAAAAAGTAAATGTAAAAAAACATCGCAAGAGAAACCAACACAAAAAAAGCATTGCGTTAGAAAGAATAAACATCGAAACGGAAAGGAAAATAAATCTCTCAAACTAACCTATGAATGCTATATGTGCCGAACATCAATCAGTTCAGTAAGCAATTTAAAGCGTCATCACGATCGATTCCATGGTGTTAAAACATTCCAATGCAACATTTGCTTCAAACGCTTCCCTGTCAAATTTTCTTTGGACATTCATCAACGGTCGCACAGCGGATCCAAGCCATTCAAATGTGAAGTTTGTCGGAGGAATTTCGCTACACAAAATAATTTACGTCGGCACAATACGTCCTGTCGACTTGACCGATCTAAAGATGAAGAGAAAAGTATCGCCCAAGGTATACTTTTACTATTCCATTACAATTCCTGATCCGTTCCTTCGATTCTTTTTCCATTCTGTTTGATTAATTTCCATTTTTTCCATTCTTTTGGTCTGATCATACCTAGGTATCGCCGCTCATGGACATTTTGAATGTTATTTGTGTAAATTTACTAGTACCACAAATCATGATTTGAAAACACATTTCGTCAAACATATCCCCAAAACTGCATATTCATGCAATATATGCCGCAAAGAGTTTAAAATACAAGCGCATTTGGTGCAACATATGAACGTTCATACAACTCAAAAATACATTTGTGATATTTGTAAAAACCGATTCACCAGCAAACGCAATTTAAAACGACACAAAAAACTACATTCAAGAGAAGGTCTATTTAAATGTAGTCATTGCAAAAAAGAATACACAACCAAATATTCTCGAGATTCTCATGAACAAAAACATACAAAAACTGTATTATGACATTATTGTTAAGTATATTTTCAAAATTGAGAATAAATGAATTACTGTTCGACAAAATATGGTGTCTTATTATTGTAACAGATATCGAATTCCAAGAATGTTTGTGAAATTTTCGGATATATATTGAACTGTAGATGTTTTGAGAAAAGACATCATTCAGGCTGAAAAATTGTTCAAATAAAAATATGTTTCTACAAAGAAAAGAAAAGTCATACTTTTGTTTAATTCTCAAATATTATGGATCAAAATCTATTGAATATTTTATTCTATCCATAAAATGATTGTAAATAAATTGTTTAACAACGGGTTTTCTTTAAATTCGATCAAAATTAAAGTCAACTTTTCTTTTGGGGCCAACTTTTTTGTTTTCATCAGTGTTGACATATAATTTTGCATATTTAATTGTTTGTTCGTCATAGTAATGGTTGAGTCCCTTATATCCATAGCACTTGTTTGGTTTCTTGCTAGCCAATTGTGCAGGTAATGGTAACAAACCTGTTATCAAAAAAGAAAAAAAAACTTTGAATGTTTGTGTATGCAAAACCAAATTGGTAATAAAAACAAACCTGCTCTTCTAGCCATCAACACCATCGTTCCAATGTTCTTTTGTTGTATTGCACAGAGGCGGGTAATGCGTCTAGGCATCATTGTTCCATCCTCACGTAGATATTGCTTCAAGATTAATACGTCTGTGTGCTTAATGTCCAAACCGAGCGTGCATTTGGGACAGAATTTCTTATCCGTTGAATGAACTTCCTTCAAAAGAGTTGCCTCACGTGGCGATGGCTTAAGATCGGCAGATATTTCCAAAACTTTACTTTTCTGCTCAACTTTGACTAAAATAAATAACAAAAGAGTAAAAGTTTTAACCTCAAAATCAAAGCACCTCAAAAACAGCGGTAATTAAACTCACTTTCCTTGACTCCCAGTGCAGATGTGGTGGAAATTGATTGAATTCGTTGGCTAATCAATGGGATTCGATTATTCAAACGAAAAACTTTATTTAAGGTCATCATTGTTTTTTCGCCTTTTGGAATTGAACGAGAAGTGTTATGGACTGAAAATTGTTCGTATGTTGATGTCAATTGAAATGTCAAATTTGAATTTGTCAAAAAAGTGACAAAGTGGTAATTTGTCTAACCTCATTTTACCCGCTAAATAATGATGTTTCGACGACTATTCGTACACAGTATCATTAGCAGAAATAAGTGTTCATCTGGTGGTCATATAAAATTAACGAAATTCAGTGGTTTATCTTTAACGTTCAATCAACAGATTCGCAAAATGTCCAATGAAAAGAGCAATGTATTGATTGGAACACACAGCGGTATATTTCACTGTGATGAAATACTCGCTTGCTATATATTGCAACAATTACCAAAATATGAAAAGGCACAAATCGTCCGTACACGGGACGATGCTGTTTTGAAAGATTGTGATATTGTTGTTGATGTTGGAAGTGTATTTGATGCGGAAAAATTGCGTTTCGATCATCATCAAAAAACATTCCAAGATACTTTGGGTTCATTGCGTCCAGAATTTGCGGAGAAATTCTCAAAAGTTCGTTTAAGTTCGGCTGGACTGATTTATACGCATTACGGTGAAGAGGTCATTGGCCGTTTGGTTAAACGTCTGAAAGGTATTGAGCTGAGCCAAGAGTGCTTGAGACGCGTGTTTGAAAAGGTGTATGAGAACTTCATTCAAGAAATCGATGGCATTGATAATGGTGTACCGCAACATCCAGATGAGCCAGTTTATCGAATTTCTACACATTTGAGTGCTCGTGTTGGTCATTTCAACTCAGAATGGAATTCAACCGGAGATTTTGATGAACAAGCCCAATTTGAAAAGGCCAAAGAATTGGTTGGCGCCGAATTTGTCGATTCCGTTTTGTACTATTCAACTGTATGGTGGCCCGCTAGAGCGATTGTTACCGGTGCCATTAAAAGCCGATTTGATCTACATTCATCGGGTAAATTCAACGTCATCGTGTTGATTATTTTGATTATTATTTTTTTGTGATTTTCCCCGTAGGTAAAATCATCGAGCTTGCTCAATTCTGCCCGTGGAAACAGCACCTCTACGATTTGGAAAAGGTTGAAAAGTGTGAAGGTGACATTTTGTACTGTATTTGTGCATCAGCACCAGACGATCATCGTGTGATTTGTGTTTCAAAGACCGCCAGCAGTTTTGTTTGTCGAAAATTTTTACCGCCATCATGGCGTGGTATTCGTGATGCTGATCTTGAATCCGTTTCAAATATTGCTGATACCAAATTTGTGCATGCCACTGGCTTCATTGGAGGAGCAAAAACCCGAAATGCTGTCCTACAAATGGCTATCAATGCAATTGAATCTACAGAAGAAGAACAATCAACGTAGAATAACAATTGATTAAAATTCTTTTTTTTTTATTCAACAAAATATATATCTTTAATTCTCTTGAAATAAATGTTTTGAAATGAATAAATCTAAAGTTTATCTTTCATCATCTTCAGCAATTGAATCAATAATTTCAGTGGTGGTTGTCGTTTCCTTGCCATCACTTCCAGAATCGACCTGTTCACTTTTTAGTGTGTCTTCCGGTCTTTCCTCATATGTATGCAACGGTAATGTTTTTAACCAAGTTAACATGGGTTGTTCTTTTAACTCCGTTTCCTTAATGACCGAATGAATAAAATTGTCACGAAATTCTATGATCGCCGGCTCAAAATCGCTCCATTCAAGTTGTTCGTGTAGTCCATCGTCTTTGAAACGTGCATTATATCCATCGTAATGCACTTCTTCTAAAACCAGACCCAATCCAGGAGCCATTGGGATGTCCTGAAAAATAAACGATTTCAAGAATAAATTTATTGTTGTAAACGGAATAGTGAAAAGTACATACGATTCGTGTCTTTTCGAATGATTTTTCGATTGTGTCAATATTTGCAATCCCTCGTACAACACCCAATGTTAATCCAATCATTTTTCGTATTTGATGCATCATAAAACTCTGACCTTTTACAATTATTTTACAAAATTCCACATCATCCACCATAAATGGTGGCTTACACTTGAAACTAATAATAAATCGTCGCGCCGATGGATCTTCGTACTTTTTTCGTGACGTAAAGTTATGGAAATTCTTTGTACCTTCGAATAATGCGAGCGTTTCATTGACTCTGGTTAAAATTGCATCGTCCAATCGATACGTTTTCATATCAACCGATTGATCATGTGGTGCAAACGAAATGGATGGAAGTGTATATGAATATGTTCTTGCATTACATTGATCTTTGCAATTGAATCCCTTTGTTACACGTTTCACGCCAAAAACCTTTATGTCCGATGGCAAATCCTTGTTCAATGCATCCAAATCAATTTGGTCCGCTACAAAGCGGTAATAGAAACAAAAAAAATTACTTTAACATTCAGATTTGGGTCTATTGATTGTGATCTACTTACGCAATTTCAATGAAACACATTGCCGTGAAGCCGACACTCCTTTGTCGGTGCGCGCAGCCCGTTGAAAATGTGAATATTGTGGCTGTTGAAATGCATCTTCTGTGATGAGATTGTTTTTGAACAGCGCCTTCAATAGTTCTTCCTCAATGGTGTTTACATCGGGATTCCGTTGCATTCCAATATAATTCGAGCCTGCATATCCCATTACCTAAGGGGAGAATCACAAAAGAAAAGAATAAAATTTAAAATAATCGATAAGTAATCGGAAAATAATCGGAAACATATAATGAAAAAATTGCAAAGCAATAGCCACAACAACATTAATGTCCAGCAATTGCTTTAAATTGATATTTGGTAGTTGTAATCGTCGATTTCTGTGAAAGAGAAAAAAAAACAAAATGTTCACTATAGAATAGTACCCCATTACCATTAGATACTTTCGTCTCTTGACACGATCTTCGGGATTGGTTCGTACACGCTTTGCATCATCATCACGTCGATTGAAAACCCAAGCGCGCTTTTTACTTCGACCGTCGTACTTGGTTTTTTTCATTTGTGTCGGCTTATTATCGTTGGATTGTTCGGAATTCGGTTTGATCACTTCTTCGGTTTTTGAGTCATCAACTTCGTCTTTTGCCCCATTCGATGGGGTAACCGCTGATTCGCTCATTTTTTTTTCAAAAGAAAGAATTTTTTTTCACAAGAGAAAAAATAGTAATATTAAAAAAAAGTGTAAACTGACACACTGATTCTGTGTGACTGACACAATACACACGTGTGTGTTTACAACAAATGTCAATTTGTCTACAAATTTGTGTAACCCAACATAAACAGTGACAACCATAATGAAGTTGCTGCGTTGCCCAGCTGTCATTGTCGTCGTGCTTTGAGAAAAAGGAACAAAAATACGAGACGAGAATAAAGAAACACAGAAATCAAATGCCATGTTTATCGCGCGCGCAAAGGAAATGTGTCGTGTTCTCTGTTCAGACATTATCAAAGTGAATTGAAAACAAAACGGAAAAAATAAAAGTAATGACGAAAAGTAAAAGAAGAGAAAAAACCAACGAAAAACTACTTTGCCAGCACACATCAAGTCTCTCTCCATACACTTCAAACAAATCATAAAACTCATAAGCTTCAACACTTTTGTCGTTAGCGATAAACAAATACAAATATCATCCACGTATTATTTTTATATGTACTTTTTGGATTTGAAAAATATGATGAAACCAGGGTTAGAATGCTTGTAATAAAAATGAATAATTAGTGCATCAATAAAAAAGTCATTTTCCATGCAACAATTATCATCTAACGAAATTTTTGAGTTTATTGATTAGTGTGACGTATTTATACCTTTTCACATGAGTAAATATGAAATTTGGTTGTCAGCGCCAAAAACATCTTTCTTGACGGATAGTCGGATACATATTTTTGGTCAAATTTTTTTAATATTTCCTCGTTTACAAGAGAAATTTCTTTAAATTTCATAAAACATAGCAGTATCACTTGAAAAGGATAAGACTTTCGAGCTTTTTGATGCGTGAAATCTTGACAGCTTTTCAACATTACCAGTAACTGTTCAATAGAAGATTTGAACGAGTGAATTTATTATTGCAATATACGCCATTGTGTCCATATTTCGGCTATTTTACGAGCGTTTTAGTTGCGAATTCTTCCCTTAGTGAAGAAAATATATTATCGCTGCATTTCTGAAAACACGTTCAAGTAATTGTTCCTAAAATCCCTCCCCTCAATTCTATTTTAATTATTTTTTGTTGCTTGTTTGTAAATTAAAAGGGCAGTACAGGAGCGAAAAAATTTATTTTGTATGAAAAAATGTCATATTATCTGACAAATTGTTCGAGTTTATTCATTGGAAAATTATGAAATAAAATTTATAAATTAATGTGTATGCTTTGTTTTAATTAAAATGTTGCAAAAATAGGCTGAACATTTCTCCCACGTCATCGTTGAACACTTTCGATTTGATTGAATGTTGCAATGCATTTCGGCAAGCGTTCTGGTCATAGGCTGGCTTAAATGATTTGTCTTCGTTCTTCAACAAACCCAATTGCATTAGGAAAAAATTATTTACACGAGCCACCTAGAATTAGTGTGAAAAAAACACAATAATAAACAAATTGTAACTAAACAGCGGAAAAGGATTATCTTTAATGACTAAACAATTTAGCATGCATTTGACTTTAATACTTATTACAAATGCGATATTTACCTGGCTTGTTTTTTGAGCATATTCATAGCAATCTTTGTACAATTCAGTGACCACACTCAAAGCCTCTTGGTTTTTCAATGAAGTGGCCGATAACTTGATGATGGCAAAGACTAAATGGACAAGATAATCTTTCTCTGGAATTCTCTGAAATCAAACATTTGAATCATAAAGTCATCGAACGGTATATGTAATTCATTTTTTTACCTTCAAAAAATCACGAAAAGCTTGCAATTTGTCTGTTTCTTCCAGTGCATCGAACTGCTTTGATGTTGGATGTGGTGTATTACAGAATGTTTGCAATTCATTCAAATTTTGTTGAAATGCTCATTTACTTTGAACATTTGTTGGGAAATCCAATGTGATCGTCTCGCACGCAGAGTAGTTAAACATCTGTTTAGACCCAGTTAACATCAGGAATTCAAAACGTTAACCGTTTAGATTAATGTGTGCCAGTCAATGCAATAAATGGACCGATAAACAATCATTGTCGCTTGACGTTGAGTAAATGGCAAACGTAAACCAAACATCTTCATTGTGAAAATGTGTGAGATTGACTGGAGGTAAAACAGCAGGAGAGGGAAAAAAATTAATTTAAATTTGATTAGAGCGTAGCAAACTGCAAAATTACGCTTGTTATCACAAATCTTACGAATACGTACACGTTATACGTTGATACCGCAAAACAAAATAAAATTAATTGTTGTAGAAACTGATTAAACGAACCACGGTGTAGCGCTAAAGCTTCACGACTGAAATAAACAAAATGACTTGAGTGATATTTATAACTGTTAACTGTCACTGTGAATGTATGAGTGCTATAGTCTGTCCACAAATATTATAATTGAATGGATGGATGCATAATTTTTCGGAAAACCATTAGCTATGTTATGATTTTGTAAACCATAAATTAGCTTGAAATTATATCTAACTATTTGATCATCGGTTGTTGCCCAAACGATTGAAACTGGTCATTTATGATTTCACAATATTTTGAAATGCTTTGTTGTTATTATCATTAAAATATTAATATCAAATCAGCTGTTCAGTACCAAATTATGCTATTTTTGCCTTCAATATGGTAAAAGTATAGATAAATCCTATTTTCATCACTCATAAATTACTTAAGCACCACAAAATCAACATCAATCACGTAATGCACACAATACACAACAAAAGGTTTTTTTTTTATTTGACGCATTTATTATGCACTGTGTTCATTGCACACTATATACAATGTTTTGAAGTATTTATTTACTAACTGGAGTGTCATACGAATGGTAAATGTCAAATTAACCTCACTCTTTTGAAAAAAATCAATTTCAAACTGAATTTCTAAAGCTAACTTGTTGTTGAAAAAACAATTATTTTCCATCTTTGGAATTTTATTCATTTATTAAGGTCAATGTTTAAGTAGGGTGGTTTTTTTAGGTCATTTTTCGGAATTTGTTGGGCAAATAGTTTTTTTGCGTCTATAAGACGTCAGAAACAACATACCGGTGTAATTTTTGGTTTTCGTCTCACCAGTAGGTAGCGCAAGAGCTATATCGATTCCATGGTGGATCCCTTATTTGAATCATTGCGGTGAAAGAGTATGAATGGTTTATTTGTTGTATTACAACAAATAAACCGTGTGAAAAAAACTTCATGTTGCAGTATTATTTGGAGAAAAATAAGAGCCACTGTTTCGCCGCAACGATTCATTTATCCCTTGGAACACTAGATTTTGTGAAAATATAAAAACATCTTTTCTCAATCATATCGGTCCGAAATGAAGAGTAATCATCATTTATGACCAGAATTTAGGTTCTGGTGAAGTTTCAAGCGATTTGAAATAGCCAAGAGATTTTGAATAAGATCTTTTCGTACAAAAATGGAATGAAATGGAATTGCAAATAAATTTATTGGGCGATTTTGGTATTGCGATGAATGTTGAGATTTACGACAATGGCGTTTGGTCACCGCGTGGTGGAACGAAATTAAGCAGGTAATTGTTGATGCGTTGCAGTAGTGGCAGCATTAGAATGGAGAACCGCCTTCATCCTTGCAATTATTTGTTTTAGCATGTCTCTGGAACAAATGAAAATTTGTAATTCATTGTGATTGTTTAGTCGCAAAATATCATTTCATAGTAAAAAATTCTTACTGTGTTTTTTCCGAACTTCTGATGAAAAGATCTGCCATGTCTTCCAGTTCAGTCAGTTTATCTATATCTAGGTTTTGTAATGACCTTCGCCTAAAGAATATTCACACATATACTTTTGTTGGAAGACAAATGTTAAGTTTACTTACGTTGCTATATATTCTGCTTTTGATTCAAACAATACAACGAATTTGGTTAGTGATCGCATTATATTTGGGATGGTTGGCTCCATATTAGAAACCGGTGATTTATAAACCGATTTTCTTCTCTTGACGGATTGATTTGGACTGCGCAAACAATCGCCATGTTGATCTTCCATTTCGTCCTTTTTTTTTGGATAATTTAACTCTGAAATGAAATTGAATTCAGCCTGGCTCCTTGAATTATAACAAAATGTTATTTTGAACTTACTTTGATAATCTTAATGAAGGCAAAATAATATCACTCAGCTCTGTTGATGTTTTTTCTAACAGATGTAATTGATCGGGATCGGAATCCATATTACAGTCTCTAAAAAAAATAAGATGTATCAATATAATCAAGTGTCAAGTCCTTTTCTCTTTCAATGCTTACATTAGAAATACTGCGACTTCACTGTACAAAAGTCCACACAAGTCGGAAGTGTCCTTTGCTATTAAATCAATGCTAGGTGAAATGGTGTATTTGATATTTGCTGCTGTATTGGGTGTATCACTATCACTTCCACTTCCACGATTACGTTCCGGCATTTTAATTGCTCGACTTTTTCTTCTATTCTGTTAATAACAAATGAAAATTTCTGTATTAAATTGCTTTGTGTGAAAAAATAAATGTGTTTTTTTTTTGTTCCTTTTCGTAAGAAGAAGAAAAAGCAAAGCGCGACGATGACAAGCAACGTTGACCGTAGTGCCATGGTACGGTTGCCAGCGAAACTAAAAAATGGCACAAATTTCGATCGCCTAAATCAAAAATGGTGATAAATTAACGTGAAGTTAGTTTTACTTCAAAAACAACCATTCAGCACCCTTTAAATAATTCATTTGAGATTTAATTCATTTCTTTTTGCTTTTCAACTACATTTATTATTAAATTTACAATAAAATTTATTCTTCCAAGCGTTTTTTTAATTTTTCTAAAAATTCAGGATCTTCACCCCATTCATCGTCGAACTCTGGATCGTTCCTCATTTTTCGGTTTTCTTCTCTTTCTCGTGATTCAGCACTAAAGCTATGTATACACAGATATTCAAGCCAATTTACCATTGAATTTTCCTTAATTTCTGTTTCAATAATGAAGGGATGTATATAGTTTCGACGAAACTCTTCAACATCATTGTCGAATTCGTCGAAAGTTAATGGATCATGATCTTTAAATAGGCGTGCATATTTGGAGAAATGTAAACGTTCAAGCATCAAACCCAGACCAGGAGCAGTCGGTGTGTGAAACACTTCTTTGGTCAATGACCTCTTTAACATATCATCGCCTACTACACCACGGATTACGGCCAGCGTAAAACCGACCATTTTTCGAATTTGATGCAACATAAAACTTTGCCCCTTCACCGTCATTCGAATAAATTCAATGTCACCTTCAATGAATGGTTCACCACAGCCAATCTCTTCAATGCGTCGTGATGACGATCGATCGAAATACTGCTTTTTCATTGTATAATTGTGAAAATTTGTATAGCCTTTGAACATTCCAAATATTTCGTTGGCACGTAGTAATCTATCGGCCGTGATTCGATAGTCTTTCATTTCAGTTTGATCATTGTAATGTGAAAATGCAATCGTTGGCATTGTATATGAATAAGTCCTAGCCGTACAATTATGCCGAGCATCGAATGTTGGTGTTGTACGTTTCATTCCAAATACCCGAATATCCGATGGCAAATCACGATTCAAATCTTCAATACTCACATCAATTGCTAAAGAAAAACACAGGATAAAATTACAAACATAGTCAAAAGAAGTTTGCCCACTTACGCAAAACAGCCGAAACATTCATACGACACGCGGAAACCCCACGATCTGTTCTTGAACCACGTTGAAAATCAAATAAATGTGGTCTATCAAGGTGCTCTTGTAAAATCCAACGATTTTTTACCATTGATTTGAGTAATTCATCTTCAATTGTATGTGTTGATACATTGTATTGCATTCCATAATAATTTCCACCGGCAAATGCCAATAGAAGACAATATTTATGCTTTTTTCGCATGCCATAATTAAACTGTTCTTCAGTTTCGGGCACTTTCTCGTTATGGTCATCATCGAAGTATATCCATTGAGATTTTTTCACATAACCATTGTATTTGAATCGTGGCGTATATCCATCGACCGGTTTCAATAGTTTACTCTTTCCGTTTGTGGCTTTTGCCCTGTTTTTTTCTCCTTTAGTGGCTTTTGCTGCAGCCCGTAAGCCTTCTATCTTTTTTATTGCTTCATCAAATTTTTCGGTAATTGTTTTTGGACGATTTTCGTCATTCTCATTGGTTTTTGTACAATATTTTACTAGTGGCACACATCTTTTTATGGTGAATACTATATTTAACCGATTCTAGGGAGTTTTATAAATGAAATTAGGTTAAATTTTGTCATATGTATGAAATGGTTTAACAAACCTGAATTAAAATCCGTCTTGATAGCATCTTTGATTCAAAAATATATTCGGTAGTTTAGTATATAAACTTTCCCGGAGTCTATTCGAATATTGTAATGGCAATCAGTGTAAGCATGGTGAAATAATGCTGAACGACAAAAGTGACAGCTGTTGCCAAATGTCAAATGAAGCTTTTTTGACAAAAAATGAAATTTTTGTAAGTTTGATTGGCATTTCAAAATTTCATAGCTGATAAACATTGTCAGCATTTATTTGTAAATTAATTGTAATGTTAATTTATTTGAACATATATCGATATGAATAAAATGTCAAATAACTGTCCTATGTAATTTTCTTGCTGTGATATATTTGGTTGAATCCTAGTCAATGTTCATACAAATCCGAATGAATATCGATATTGGATAGAATGGTAATTTATCCATACAACGAGATATTTTATTCAATATATTGTAGAAAAACATACTATGGGCTCATTCACTTTATTCATTTTTTTTGTACTAAATTAAAGACAGAAGAGTTTTGTTACAAACAACAAAATAAAACACATGAAAATTTCGATCGAAAACAATCTATGACTGGCATATGATTTACATATGAATTCTTGAAAATTGTTCTATGAACTTTGAACTGGTTTCAAAAGTCTTATTCTAAGCCCAAAATCCAGTTGATTCCTTGAACGAGAACCAAAATTACCGGTTGCCATGCCACAAGCCAGCGAATCCAGTCAAGCAGTTGCCCATATAAGACCTAATAAATGTGAATTGGTTAGAATGGATTTGTAAATCAATTGAATTAATCTTGAATGAATTTACATGTGGCTTCTCCCATGGATTTGAGAATAAACGCTTTAAATCAACCTTTTCCTTGCAATATGGGCACGTTTGCTTCTTTCCAATGATACACCAGCCTCGTATACAAAACTCATGGAACACATGATGACACGATAATTTATATGTATCTTCAATAACACCATCCTCTTTTTCGCTAACTAGTAAATCATTTCCACAAACTGCACACACATTTTGCTCCAAACTACGGATTGGCATTCCTTGCGGAGTATAATACTGAAAATGACATTTCCATTAAACATATTATTGGATAAAAAATTTTGAATTATTTCACATACTCCAATATTGGCTGCCATTTTATCCGCACAGATTTCACTAATATCACGCCCCAATACTCCAAAATATAAGCCATAGTATACACACATAAATCCAACGTCCATCCTAGTTGGTTATCAATGAGAAACAAATGAACAAAAACAATAAGAAATTGATAGTTATGGTCATAATTGAAAAAAAAAAATATATTACCAAGTTGTCGGTGGTTGATTAAATATAAAATTAAATCCGACGAATGTTAGCATCATTACTATGTAACCGATGATTCCAAGAGCGTAGCTCAATTTATAGATGAAGTAGAACCATTTGTAAACCAGCCTGAAATAAATAGTTAAATCACATTAGACATGTTAGTCCATTTAGCTAGCCAATCGGAGGTACATTGGTTGTTTTGCTTTACCGTGGAGTCGTTCCAGCTACTGGTCTAGTCATGGCCTTGCGCACAACCAGGATAGTTATACACGAAAACAGCAACCAGAAAAATATGAAACGCCACCATTGATTCTTTATACAAACACACACTGGTATTATCCATAAACCCAATAAAGTTATGAACTATTTCCAAATGAAATGAAACATTTAAAATACCGTCAACGATTATAAACATAATAAAATTCAATTGTGACATACCGAATATGATCTGTAATGACGTTTCTTCCATTCGACCAATGCAACCTGTGCTAAAATCAATGTCACAAATAAAATGATAATCATTTCAGCGTGCATGGCATCGTGCCCTTTATGTTTTTCATGCATTCGTTGATGTTCAAGCCTATTGTTAAAATTAAAATCAAAAAATTATCCAACGTTATTTGCACAACTGGTTGCAAATGGTTTCAAAACATTTCATTTTGCTTACCTCAGCTTTTCTTCAGGCGTCAATTCATCAAAGCTCTGTTTAAATACACACAGTGAAATGATGATGAAATTTAATTTCGAAATAATTGCTAAATAAATCGAATGAACTCACTTTATTTGCATCGACTGGTAAATGGAGATCCATGGTAATTGTTTTTGTGTGTAATTTATATACGTTCAAATACTGATTATTGAAAATTAGAATGTTGTCTTTGGAAAAAATCTATATTTACAATAAACCCTAAAATAATATTAAGTTAGTAATATGATATTTTTAGTATTCATCTCTTTGATCGTTCCCGGATAAAGAATAATCGACAATTGTTGAAATGAACACTTTTCGCCCTCTGCCACTCTGTAGAGTATAATACTAATTTTTTAGGCGATGACACAAGTAGCATACGTTGATGTTTGGGCTCTATTTGACAGTTCGCCCAAAGAGGCTTTGTTTTGAAAATGAAATGAGCATGTGCGGAAATACAAATTTACACCGTTTTTTTTTTAATTCAATTAAAATATTGAAAATCGATTTTTTACAGATAAAATATACCAATCACACACGAAAATAAATGTTTAAAAATCAAAAGCAAATAAAATGCACAAAAAACCGGTTTAAAAAACTGTCAAAATACATTGTTATCAGATACTGCGCGCTTATGTATGAGTGACATTTTAATGAATGGAAATGTCAGTTCCAAAACAAAACACACGAATAAAATTGCTGTTCCCTTCCATGCATGTAGACTTCTCATTCAAAACAATCACTTTTTACGGTATTATTACATTGGTTTGCAATAAAATTTGATACATTTTTCACGGTTTACTGTGATCACGAGAAAATTCAATACTTCTTGATGGTGTTGTTATCAAAAAAATTGGATTCAAGATTATATCTTCGTCAAATCAAGTGTATTTAGGTTAGGATTACGATTGCAGTGTTTTCGATCATTATTGATTTTATCTCATCAACATTAGCATCATTTTTTACAATATATGGTGTTTTAATTTGCGTTTTCTTTCCATCTACTATTTTGCACAGAATTAAACAATAAGGGAGACTTTCAAAGGGGAAGATGAGTTTATTACGTTTATCATTGCTGCCGTGTAGACGGTTTATGCCCAACATTCAATCGAGTATGTATTTAACCATCATTCGAAACAATGTTTTACAAAAGACAATTTTATGACCTCTATTGAGTTGTAATATATTTTTTCTGAACACTTTACTTAGGTTCTCAGTTGAGATTTTTCGCAAGTGTGAACAGTGGTAGAAAAAGCGGGAAAAACAATGGACTGGTAAATAAAAATGGACATAAAGCCAAAAAACTGGCCGATGAACCAGCACTTACTATTTTTCCATTTTCAACGGATGAAATAAAAAAATCTCAATCCAAAACTAAAACGAATAGCAAACCAGTTGCCACTCTTGACAAAACGGCTGAAAAAGCCACCACCTCTAACAAAGTTGAAAATGCGCCACTACTAGCATGTAAACTACCCGAAAGGAATACACAAAATAAAGAAGCTACCAAAACTGTCCCGAGTGGAAAAACGGAAACTGAAAAACGAATCGAAGCATTAGTAAAATTAACCATGTTTTTCTAGCTTTTTCACAATTTTCAATTTTTTTTCAAAAGATGATATTTTTTCATTTTTTATTCGATTAATTTTGTGTATTTTTTTCAGTTGGTTTGTTTTATGCTTTTAAGATTTTTTATGTCTGATCTGAACATTTTTCAATAGTTCACGTTTTGTATGAGTAGATCTTATTATCATAAAGTATTGGCACTTTTTATATATTTTCTCAAATAGATGTGCCATAATTTCAGTTGATATTTTTTTACAAAATTGAAAAAAAAAACTAAAAAATAAATTAATTTTTTCAAATTATCTAGCTATCAAGTAAGCCAGACATCACAAATAATGTTGAAGTACAACCAAAACAGACTATACCATCAATGGTAATAGGTCGACAATTCCAGTCATCAAGCAAGCAGAATGCTTCGCAGCCTCCGTCATCACCATCCTCATCATCAGCGAACCAATATCTTTGGATTGGTGCCGCGGCCGCAATTATGATTGGTGGCGGAGCATACATTTTGAATAATTCCAAGGAAGAGAAAACAGATAAACCTCAAGAGACCCTACAAAAGTCATCTCCTCCCAAAAAACGTGAGTTTACACTTTGAACAAAAAAAAAAAAACTGAAGTAAAACACCATTTCGTTCCCATAGCAAAAGTTCCATTGACCGCCGCCGAAATTCCGAAAGATGTTCCATATTTGTTGATCGGTAAGAAATAGAGAAAAGTAAATTTGTTTGAAACAAGATTAATTTGACTTAATTCTTTTCTCTCACAAAACATAAAGGTGGTGGCACAGCCAGTTTTGCAGCGTTTCGGGCAATTAAGAGCATGGATCCAATTATATTAAAATTGTTTTAATGATCCAATTATAATTATAGTGTTGTTAAATTGTTTTTAATTATAATTATTTTTTTTAATTATAGTGTTGATAACAATTTTAACTATAATTATAATTGGATCCAACACATAAATTAAAAATAATATTGATTAATTTCCATTATTTCCATTCTTTTCTTTGTGATTAACCCTAGGCATGGATCCAAAGGCAAAAATTATAGTATTGTCGGATGAAATTGAAACACCTTATATGCGACCACCACTTTCGAAAGGTAGAAAATTTGATTGGTGGTCACACAAATTTTTTAATTACAATTTTATTACATTATTATTATTTATCATAAAAAAGAGCTATGGTTAGCTGATGAAGCTTTGAATGGCATGAAAGATGGAAAATCTGGCAAAACAAAACCAAACAACGGCAATCAAGGTGATACAGAACCATTGAAATTCAAGCAATGGAATGGAATCGAGCGAAGTCTCTATTATGAGCCAAATGATTTTTATACACATCCAACAAAGTTAATGGAATTAGACAATGGTGGTGTTGCCATTGTACGTGGTTATACAGTTAAAAAGATTGATGTTGAAAATCGCATTGCTATACTGACCGATGGCACCGAAATTAAATATGGCAAGTGCTTGATTGCAACTGGTTCATCACCCAAGAATTTGCCCGTTTTCGAAAGTGCTCCATCAAAAATAAAAGAACGCATTTCTCTCTTTAAAACCATCGAAGACTATGGTAGCCTGAAGAAATATGTTGATCAATCAAAATCAGTGGCAATTATTGGTGGTGGTTTTCTTGGCAGTGAATTGGCTTGTGCATTGGCCAAATACGGTAAGTTTTTGTGATCATTCGATTTACAAAGACTACAAAAATATAATCGTTTTATAGGTGAAAATAAAAATCTGAAAGTGCATCAAGTGTTCCATGAAAAAGGTAACATGGGCAAAGTTTTGCCGGAATTTTTAAGTGAATGGACAACGGAACGTGTACGTGAAGAAGGTGTTGATGTCATTCCAAACACTGAAGTTGAAAAGGTTGATCTGGTAAACAACGAAGTGAAATTGACTCTCAAAAATGGGCAAACGATTGCTTGTGATCATGTTGTGGTTGCTGTAGGATCTGAGCCAAATACAACTCTAGGCGAAGAATCTGGTTTGGAAATTGAGACTACACATGGCGGTTATTTGGTGAATGCCGAACTCGCAGCTAGAAATAATCTTTATGTGGTAAGAATTGAATGGTAATATTCACGATAATATTTAATTTCTTTCATTTTTTTTTTTAATTAAAATAAGGCCGGTGATGCTGCCTGCTTCTATGATCAACGACTTGGTCGTCGAAGAGTTGAACATCATGATCATGCCGTAGTGAGTGGTCGATTGGCTGGAGAAAATATGGCCGGAGAACGTAAGTAAATGTTATTTATCATCTCATAAAAATATTCTTAAATTTTTATTCTTTTACACGTGTAGATAAACCATACAAACATCAGAGTATGTTTTGGTCCGATCTGGGACCTCAAGTCGGTTATGAGGCACTTGGAATTATTGATTCAACACTACCCACAGTTAGTGTTTTTGTGAAAAAATCACCCGAAACATCAGCAGGAAATGCCGAAGATTCAAAATCAACCGTGACACCATCAGTTCAGGCTGCCGACTCAGCCAACAATAGTAAAGATGACTTTTCAAAAGGAGTTGTATTTTATATGAGAGATGAAAAAATCGTTGGAATCGTACTATGGAATGTATTTAATCGCATTAACACAGCACGAGCTGTGCTCAGTCAAGATAAAAAATATGAGGACCTTAATGAAGTGGCTAAACTCTTTGATATTCACGTGTAGCATGAGGAACGTGTGAACTAAAGATCCGCACAAAATCACCATTAGCATGACAGTATGCTTTTGATTATTAATTAAACATTTAAATCGTAAAACGGTTTATAGAGTATTCGACCAGATTGTAAACCATTTTTTGTTTTCTATAACATTCAGATATGTAACATAATGACAGTCATTTGGTATTGTGTATTTGTATAATATAACATTTACGGACATTTACAAAAAACAAATACCCTTTACCGAATAAATACACGAGAATAAATAAACGAAAAAAAAGAAACAAACAAAATGCCAACATGTTGTAGTGCTATCCGATGTGTGTATTAAACAATATACTGAATTCAGCACAAATGTATTGCTGATTGATGCTGCTGAATCACTTTGACAGATGTATAGATGCAAACATCATAGCAAACAATAAGAGCATATATAAACAAATGTCTTGGTTTTTCATTTTGTATTACACTTTTGTGAGCCAAAGTAATCAAGTCGTTGCGAAGAATTCTATGTCAAACACAGTCACTTTGTAAATTAAAAAAAAAAAAAAACAGGTAAGTCTGATACAACAAATAATCGAATATGAGTCCAGCACAGAAAGATACTGATGCGACTGCCGGCAAGTCCACCGAGGAGATGGATACATCATCAACTGTTGTGTTGAATAAGTCCGGATCCATTGAATCTAGTGATGGCCACAACACAAGCGGTGCCAGCACCAATAAAAAGTCGGCCAAAAAAAAGAAATCATCCAAAGTAAAAAAAGATCCAAACAAGCCGGAATATCCAAAAGTTGGTATGTATTAGTCATTATTAGTCATTTGTTTGAATATCTGTTAATAACTGTTCATCGATGTAAATGTAGGATATGTGCGATATATGAACGTTCGTCGAGAAGAGTTGCGTAAAGAGTCTCCTGATATGCATCATTTAGAAGTGACCAAGAAAATCGGCGAAGAATGGATGACGCTGAGTGATGACAAGAAACAACCATATTTGGATGCGGCCAAACAAGATAAAATCAGGTACACACAACAAAACCAATGTCTACTTTTCATCATTCACTAATATTAAATGATTATTTTCAATGTAGATACAAATTGGAAATGAAAGCTTACAACAAGAAAATGGTAAGAGATTGATTTAATTTTCCAAAGCAAAATTCTCAATGTTTACGGTTTTTTTTTTGTAGAGAAAAGCCGAACGAGAAAGTGCATCACCTTCAAAGGGTAAGAAAAAGTCATCAAAAGCTGCAAAAGATGCCGATACATCTGTGTCAACAGTTGACGAGAGTCCAAAGAAAAAGAAGAAAAAAACCACGGCATCAACGAGTGAAAATCAAGCAAATGACATTGATTCGGAGTCATCACAAAAATCAAAAGCCCAGAATGTCTTGAAGAAGACTGAGCCACAGCCGGCTACATCATCAATTTCATTGATGAACACTCCACCGCCTACACCGCCTCAAATCGACGGTAACGGTACACCGATTTTCGGTTCAATTCCAATTTTCACCGACAAATTTCTCGAACACAATCGTCAAATGGAAACCGAATTGAAAAAAATTCGCAAAATGAACACCGACTATGAACAACAGAATGCCGTATTGGAAAAACATGTGGAAAATGTTCGAACCGGTATTGATAAAACGAACGATGAAATTACGGAATTTCAAAAACAAAACGAAAAACTTGAAACCTATTTGAATACATTACGTCAACGATTGGCAACACAACTACGAAATCTCTCGATTCCCGGCGAACCAAACGGGGCAAACATTGAAAATATCGACAAATATATGAATGATCTGTTTGAAATGGCAAAAGACAATTCACATGGTCCGGCGTCATTGAATAAAGCCAAAGATCTGTTACGCAAAGTTGATCTCAATGTCGATTTAAAAGCATTTCATAAAGACTAGGTTACATTGTACATTTTTAATATTATGTTAGGTTAAGCGAATTTACATTAGTAAAACATTCTGAATCAGCTTGCCACAGCTAATGAATAGTTAACCTCTTGTTTGGTATATTTACGAAAATTTGAGTTTAACCTGTCATTTGTAATCAGAAAATGCAATTCAGCTACTAAAGAGGGCAGCACTCAATGTGTCAAATACTAAAAACAAATCACCTGACAAGAGAAAGAATTCGATCCGAAACATTTCGAAATATTTGAAAGAAAAACAAAATATAAATTTAAAGAAGAAAAATGTCCAAACTGGAAAAAGAACTACAAGATAAACTATTGATCAATTTATTGGATCTCGTTGAGCAATCAGTTTTGTGTAAAATGAATATCGAGACAACAACTAACGCTGGACAATTGCTTTTGGCTAAATCACGGTACATTCAAGGACCACAAACTGTGTCCAAATCACAGTTGCCCACCGAAAACAGTAACGAATTCAATGCCCTGAAAACAGTAACCAGAACAGAAGATGAAATTGATAATAAATTTGAGCTCAGTGTACACACGGTGGACAAGGAGAATGGTTTCATCGATGCAATTCGTTGGTTTGGTGTACTCGTTCCGCGTAGCTTACAAATGGCCCAGGAAAAATTTAACCAAGCCGTGGAATTGGTGATCGAATCAGCAAATATTCAAACTAAATTAAATAACACCATTCGATATCTGTTATTGTTAAGAAATAAATCAAGCTAAGAAAAATAAATGCCAAGTGAACTAAGTTGATTAATAAGATCTCAGTTGTAGCAATTTATTTGTTTTAAATATTATTTTTGACAGTTGAACGCCATCTGCTCTGCGAATATGCATTGTTTGCAAGTGCACACATTGAACAGAAGTTTTTTTTTGTAATCCATTTTTTTCTTGTAACCGGTGCAAACATCAAACGGTGTGTACGGCTTTACTTTTTTTTTAGTTGTACATCGAAATAGAGTGACTTCAGCATGTTTGATTTGTATCGTTGGAAAGCGTTTTTATTATACCTTATAATGGTATTTTGTTTTAGTGTGAAATGTATTGAATTAAATTGCAATTATTTAAATGAATTACATACATCGTCACGAACACATCTTTTGTTAGACCAATTGCAACATTTTGATGCTATTCAGTTTGACAATTGTGATTTAAGGGCTTTGCCAAGCGGTTCGTTTTTGAAAACATCAAACCTGAAAAAACTGTCGTTGGAACACAATAGATTGACCAAAATCCCTTTGACATTCTTCAAACATCAAGTGAACCTAATTGAACTGAATTTGGCACACAACGAATTGCAAACACTTCATAATGACATTTTCAACGAAAACAAACGTCTGGTCGTATTGCATCTATCGTACAATCGTCTCAGTAACATATCAAGGTATTGGACATTTTTTTTCTCAACTGTTTTCGCTTTAAGAATACGTTAAAATAGAAAGGATAATTCTGTTCAATAGCGCATGGAATCGTCGAGATAATTCAAAAAGCGTGTTTTTTTTATTACTTTTTCTCTTCACACAGGTCATTGATATCTGAATTAGAGCATTTGCAATTTCTGTATTTGGATAATAATAATTTACACACCATACATATGACTGCATTGGATGGCACCGACTTGAGATTATTACACCTGCAAAATAATATGTTGAACTTTAAAAATTTCGGCGAAACGTGGGATGTTGAGAGAGCATCACCGTTTCAAACTTTAGATCAATTGGAAGAGTTGAACATGCGAAACAATTCAATGACTACATTCTTACATGATTGGCATACATCGAATCTTGCACTAAGTAAATTAGATGTAAGCAACAACAAGATCGAACTGCTTGATTTTCGATTTATTTTCAACAATTGGACCAATCCAATTCGTATAAATGTGTCACGTAACAATATCAAAGCATTGAATGTACATCATGATTTTACACTTATTGAAAATGAATCACAAGTCGAATGGATTTTAAACAATAATCCATTGCAATGTGATTGTTTGCTCATTCATTTTGCCACAGCGTTGCGTAATCAATCGTTGAGTTTACAAAAAAATCGCATTAAATTCATCACAAATCATTTGAAATGTTCTACGCCACAGCAATTCGCAGAGAAACCGCTTGAAAATATTCAATTGACCGAATTTACTTGTTCGTTGCCTTATACCAATTGCCCTAATCGATGCTCATGTTATGTACGTCCCGTCAATACAGCAGCTGTTTACAATTGTTCGAATGCAAATTTAACAAAAATTCCTGACATACAAAGCGTTCGCCATTATTTGGGATTAAAATTGCCACTTATTGAACTGTACATCGAGAATAATAATATTACCTTATTGGAAATGGGCAATGTAACCGACAAAAACTATGTAAATCACATTTACGCTAAGAACAATTTTATGGAAAATGTTAACGCTGAAAATTTGCCGAATAATTTAATGGTGCTAGATTTATCGGGCAATAAATTAAAACGGATTAGTTTGGAGGCATTAGATAAGCTCAGTCACATGAACAACCTTCAAAATATTTCATTTGGAGAGAATCCATGGATTTGTGATTGTATTGCATATAAGACAATGAAGTCCATTAAAAATCAATTCGCAAAAATTATGAACGTCAACGACTTCATCTGTGAAAATGATAAGGAGTTGAACATGATCGATGCAAAGCAACTGTGCCCGATCGATAAGACACCAATATTGATAATCCTAATTATATTGGTTGCATTGACTTCGTTGTGCACAACATTTTTTTACATGAAACAACAAGAGATGATGGTTTGGCTATTTTCGAAAAATGCAACATGGTTTTTTGGCAAACAATCAAATGTCGATTGCAACAAAGAATACGACGCTTTCATATGGTATGCAACGTTAGATGAAAAATTTGTCGCCAATGATGTGATGCCACAATTGGAGAATATCGGGCCAAAATCGTTGAAAATCTGCTTGTTAGTGCGAGAAATGCAAGGCGGTGACATCGTGCCAGATCAGGTATTAAATGAAAATCAAATACAACGAACCGATGGGAACTAGTATCGTATATTCCCCATACAAATTAATTTTATCGATTCTACGAATACGACATCTGTTAAAAAAGATACCGATTTTTGTTACTACTGTTGCTTTGACACAGCCCGAACGAACTATACGGCTATGGCTGTATTACAGACGAACTAATACAAAAGAACACACAGACTCCGATCCTGTGTATGCGTATGTATTGTAAATTTTGCACAAGCAGCTACGATTGACGACTGAGTGCAGAATTTGTAATACATACGCATACACAGAATCGGAGTCAGTGTGTTCCTTTGTACGTTTACACGAGCTGTATTAAAACACCACTAGTAACAGAAATCGGCGAGTTTTTTCGACGATATTAGCGCTCATTGCAACGAACGTTCAGTCAATCATTAAAACTTGAAAACAATAATCATGTTCGTTCGTTTGGTCATTTTTTCTTCTCAATTTAGATCGCAAAATGTGTGGAAAAATCACGTCAAACTATTGTAATTTTATCACCTAACTCCATTGAATATTTTGATAAGCTAAAGCAACGTGAAACAAAGGGTCAACACTCGGGTAAATTTTCAAAAGAGTTTTCACCCATCTACTTGTGGTATTTATGTCAGTTTTTATTTACAGACATTGATGTTTGGGGATTGATGGGATTTCGTGTTGCTCATCAAAACGCCTTGAATGAAAAACGTTCGCGTGTCGTCATAATAACAAAGGGAGACATAGGACGTATCAAACATTTTCAATCGGAAATAAGAGCATATTTAACTGCAAACATCAATTTGCATTGGGGTGAAGAACGCTTCTTCGATAAACTCCGTTTGGCAATTGCACATCCAAAATATTTCAAAGATAAACGTCATACAAACACTATCGAAACAATTTAATACTTTCACAACGTCCGTTGTAAACAGTTAAACATGATTTGGTTTTGGTTAATTTTTATTTAGAAATCGTTTAAGTAACAAATGTTAGAATATTTTTTAGTCGTTTTATATCAGTAGAAGTTAAGACGTGCTTTTGTTGACTGTTCATTGTTTTTCAAATTTAAGTTTTTATATTTAAACAAAGCGAAACCAATTGAAAAAAATGAAATAAAGAAAATTAAGGTTTTACGTTTCACATCCTGACTCACTTTCATTCTTACAACAATATCTTGACCATAAGTCAAATATGTTCACAAAGTCGCAAAATAAGTCGTGTTTTTCCATCTGTTACTGAAACGTGAAACTTAGAACTTAAGCCATACGAGGAGTGCATTTGAGCACACATTTCAATACACAGAAAAAAATATCCAAGGAAAACTAGATGACATGAAATCTAGAATTGTATTTGTCTATATAATTTCAAAATTAACGTCGCCTTACATTTCATTGTGTCAAAAATTCTCGATTCGATCGTCACAGACCATCTCAATCTACATCTGAAGAACATCGTCCACGAAAGTCAGCATAGATTCATCAAAAACAGGTAAACGATAACAAATTTAGTGGAATTTACATCAAAAACGATTATCAGCATGGGAAGGGGACATCAAACAGATGCAATCTATTTGGACATTACAAAGGCTTTTGACTCGGTTAACTTAAAATTACATATTCAAAAGCTTGACCTCATGGGATTAAATGGGAACTTACTTGTCTGGATGCAGACAAAGTGTAAAGATTGCAGATATCAAATCCAACCCAATCGAAGTTACTTCTGGGACAAGGATATCCCATTGGCGCTAGTTTGTTCATCATGTTTGTAATTAATCTACCTTTCGTTGTGACCAATTCATGCATACTGTCATTCGCAGATGATACAAAACTTTCTAAATGTATAACCTCAACAGATGACTGCATTACTCTTCAAAATGTCTTTCATCATGTATCGGATTATTATGGACGCAATTTATTAAAATTAAATGTCAACAAAACAGAAATAATATCTTATCATTGGGGCTCACTGCAACATGAATTCAACTACAACAGAGGAGCCGTACAAAATGATGTGTAAATGAATTTCAAATCACACATTGAGCATGTCACGGCTAAGGCCAAATCAAGATTGGCTTGGTTAAATTTCAACAGCAAGGATTTTTTCGACCCATGGACAATTAAACGCCTTTATTATACATTTGTATTACCAATTATCGAATATGGATCGGAAATATGGAATCCACATGTCCTAAAAGAATAGAGTCAATACAAAAACAATTTTTACTTTATGTGGTAAGGAAAATGGACTGGAACAGTTACAGACTTTCGAAATATGACTAAAGATTGCTGTTCCTACAAATGATAACGCTTGAGGAGAGATGAGAGGTGGCGCAAGTGTCTTTCATCATAAAAATTATTCATGGAGACTTGAAGTCGGTTCATATATCAAAGTGTTTGAATTATTACGATTCAGCGCATTATACACGAGCTACGCCATTTTTTGATATACCAATTAGAAGGAGCGATTATACAAAATATATATACTTTCAATGATTATTATACGAAAAAAATACCAAACAGTGATACTAATTTAATTGATTTAGAAGTAAATTTATCTACAGTCAAGAAACTGAGAATTGAAAAATATTTAAAACAAAATAGATGAAATTGAAAACATACACACAAAAAACTATTCAATGAAAACTAGATGACATCTAAAATTCGAAACTAGTTGACAATCCGTCTAAAATTATATTTGTCCATCTAATTTTCATACAAAATATCGTTTTGTGTATTCTCTTTTGTGTGGTTCTTCTTCGTTTGTGTCTTAATGTTAAACTTAACGAATATGACAATGGTTTGCATCGGGCAATACTAAAACATACATATTGAAGAAACTTAAATAGTCGCCTACGTAAAAAACCTCTATCAAGGTGAAGAACGAGTGACGAAACCAAAATCTGAAACACAAAATTTCTGATATCAATTTTGTGACGAAAATAGTTGGTAGATATATTTTCTGTGTACTGTGAATATAAACTTAATATACATTTGTAATTTCGGAACGTTGCTTCATTGCATCAGCATGAACTCAAAGTAAAAAGGAGAGAATTTCTGCAACGTTTCGAATATACAAATGTATATTAAGTTTATATTCACAGTACACAGAAAATATATCTACCAACTATTTTCGTCACAAAATTGATATCAGAAATTTTGTGTTTCAGATTTTGGTTTCGTCACTCGTTCTTCACCTTGATAGAGGTTTTTTATTTGATATCAATAGTTTTGTAAGCCATTCGGCTGGTGTATTTTCATTTGGACGTCCATATTTATC
>NW_022200181.1:87547-110790 GCF_009176525.2 Contarinia nasturtii | reverse complement strand
TTTTTTTTTTGCCAAAAATCATGTCTCTAGAAAATCGTTAAAAAAATTTGTTTGAAGCTATATCAAACTACTTTCTTCGGCAAAGTTGTTGCCCAAAACAATACCTTTCCAACGGTATATCATATTCTTCGATATTTTTATATTTGAAATTTTTTTGGCCAAAAAACAAAACTATGCCCACTTTACACGGTCTTCCCTTAATTGTTGTTAAGATTTCATATTTCATACATCTAGACATTTTTGTGAAAATTCAAATTTTGGTACATTTGGCCGATTTTTGGTGGAATAGCCATCCAAAACGGTCGATATTTTATTCAATTTTGTTTGGCTAGTCACAGAGCATATTTACAGAGTCATTGGAGTACATTTTGGCCCATAAAATACTTCAAATGTTAAAAGTAACATTTTTTGTCATTTTTGGCCATATTCGCACTATCAAAGGCCATATCGTGAAGACAAGAATTTTTAGGGATATAAGCTATGCGGCATTTTATAGCTTGGACTTGGGCCTAAAAATCGGTGAAATTTTCAAGTGACCATGAAATGCTAGTTTTTGAGCTAATGACCATTATGTGTCCGGCCAAACGGTAACTTTTTGGTTTTTGGCCAATTTGGCCACTCCAACTTGAAATTTTTGGACCGCAAATGACTCCATTCGATAGCTCACTTCAAGACCTTTCCAATGATATGCATATGTCTGGGGGTGTAAAGTCATGGCGCTTCGGTGACCATAGGGAAAAAAGTCGAAAAGTGACTTTTAGAGGCCGGCCATGGCCATATCGAAAAGTGCCGGAACAAAAAAGTCTTAGTTTTTTGTGTACTTTAATCACAGAAAGTTTATAAAAGATCAAAAACAACTACGCAAAATTGCGCACAGACAGATATACCAAATAACTTTTATAGGAAAATCATAAGAAATTTTCAAAATGCGGAATTTTTCGAAAAGATTGATCGATTTTGACGGTTAGGGGGTCGTTGGAAAGGTATTGAGCTCTAGAATTCGATTGACGATGTTTCAGGGGTCGACGACCTCATTTAGTGCCATATAGATATCTATAGCCATAAAACTGAATTTTGACCCTTTTCTTGAAAGGACCATATTTTGAAGACAGGTGGACCGTTTTCAAACTTTGATATTTTTTCTTGATCTATAGCCCAAGGGCGTTCCAACCATACACCAATCGCGGCTAAAGGCCTTCCAGGCTAGAATTTGGAAATTACGTGTATATATAGCGAGTTCGACTTTTCAACACACTAATGTGGTTTCGTCACTCGCGCGAACTGCCGTCCGCTGTGATAACTATCTTACTAGTCTGATGTTATTTGTCCCAACTGTACATTTGCTTATTCATTTTTGATCAGTATTGTATATTTGATTTTCAGCCCCAAAGCCATGTGGGGGTTGAATTTTCAAAATCGTGATGGGGATGAGCACTAAATCCAAAAGTCGTTCAGAAAATGTGTGCCACTCAATAGCGGTGAAATTGGAATTAGTGCTCTCTTCGCAATCTTAAAAACGAAATTTCTTTTTAGGGGTTGAAATGGAAAAATAAAAAATAAAAGAAATTGTTATAACTAACAGAATTTTTTACAAAACTATTGAAAAAATGGTCTTAATCGCGGGCTCAAATTGGGCACAAATTTTTGACATCATTTGTCAAATCATTTTTTATCGATTTGGGGTAGTTAATTTTTTAACCCCAAATAAAATAAATTGAAGTAACTTTTATAGGGTGAAATGAAAATACTGACCAAAGGTACCAATCGAGAGCACAAATTGGGCACACATTTTTGGGCACACATTTCAAAAAGGGATGAATTTTTCAACCCCTGAAAAAGTCGATGTCCAGAAACCCTTCTTGATAGGGGATGACGGGAAAATATGTCCAATCTTGGGCACAAAGTTTTGGCATCATTAGATTTTTCTTTTTCGCCCCCAATCAAAATTTTGAAAAAACTGCCCCTTACCCCCGGAAAACCACATGCCATATTCATATCAACCCTTCGGGCACACATTTTTTTTCGACGGCACCAAATGGTACAAATTGGGCCCATTTTTTAAAATTCAATTCCAAAAAATTCTGTCGTAGATGTCCCCCTGGTGAAATACCACCAAAAAAAGGTCTTCACTTTTCGAATCAAAAACCCTAGCAAATTCGAATAATTTTCGCGAAAATTTCTCATCCAAATCACCCCTCTACCCCCGCCCCTCCGCACACTACTGGCTTAAATGTATAGGTACATATTGTTACTGTGTTCACTTGTTTATGTTTGAAGTGATATTGAAAAAACAACAAAAATTCGTGATTGAATTGCTGCTTCACGTAAAAACTTGGTTATCATCATTAATTTAACCGATTTATTGATTTTACAATTAAATATTAATTTGATTACTTTATTTTTGTACTTGTATGCAAAAAGAGTGATTAAAATCGGTGTAATATTAATTGATTTCAAATATAAAGACGGAGCTCGCCGAAACGTGTGTTCACTCGTCAACTCTTTCTCTTTTTTTCCTGGTAATATTATATATTAGACCTTGGTAATATTATATAAACCCGGGGTGCTCTTGGCATTTCGAGTCAGTCTGATGTCAATACACTAAGTCGTAACACACTTACGGATACTGTAGAGACTAGGAAAAGATATATTGTGAAATAGAATTTAAGAGTTTGAATAAAGACTTGGAAAATTTGTTCAACAGTAAATATCGTATTTTTCTTGAAACAAAAGTAATAAATTCTTGAAATCTCTTAGAAATATATGGACAATATCCCAAATTGCCTACAAAATACAAAAAATATTAATTACAATATTTATTGCAATTTGTTTAAATGTTTAACTTTTTCTAATAAGTGTTAAAGCTTGTTAGTGTCGCCATCTATTCGTAATACATACATATCATTTTCCGTGACATCCTTTGGTGTGGTTTACTCCCATTGTGTGTTATTTTGAATGAATAGATAAATATTGTTTTGAGTAAGAACGTATAAATGAAATTTATATTTTTATCAATATAAAATGAAAACTTATATGAAAAAGTATTTCACAAAGAATTCAATTTAATCATTCTGTGGCAATAATAATTGGTGTTAGGCAACATATTCGATGTTTGAAAAAAAAAATTCAATTTATCCATTGTATGATGAAATATGAGCACATTATGATGAAATCGGAATGAGTATACATTGAACAGTTTTTCTCATTGTAATCATCAGTCAAAAGCCCCTTGGTGTGCACTCCACTTTTGCGAGTGGTCAAAAAAGTCGTATATTTTTTAAGTAAGTAAAAGAAAGTTTTTCTCTACATTTCGTTATGTATTGATTTAAAAATGAATTCTAATAATGGAAATTATTTAATACAAAATATACTTTTCGCACGGAAGAAAACGAAAAGTCAATATAACTTTGAAATTGTAAAATTTGATAATTTTTTTTATAAATAATTGAATAATTTGAAAGTTAAAATCGATGTGAACTCTTTTGTTTACTCTTAACAGTTCGAAATTATCTGAATCAATGAAAAAGTGTAATTTTGTTAGTGTACAAAATGTTTTCGCAAGAAAATCGCAAATTTCACTGTCCGCATTTTGTGTTACCAACTACGTAATAATATTTTTACATTTTCAATCCGAGGTCGACGAAAATTTTACTTTAGAACAAATGAAATTTAAACTAAGAAAAAGAAATAAAATTTTTGAATAATTCAGTGGTTAAGAAGAAAAAACAAGTTTTAAAAAAATGAAACAAAATAAAGATTTTCTTGAAAAAAAAACGAAAAGAGATACGACTTTTGTTCATTGAATGAAATTATAGCTGTAGTCAAGTGTTGCAACTTTGCATAACATACCAACGGCACATCTCTTATTGTTTTTCCAGAAAAATCACTACTGATAGGCACTTGTGATATAGTTGGATTTTCTAATAAAATTATATATTACATAAATTTTATAAGTTGTAGCACTTTAAACTACAATTTCATTGAAAATTTATATCTCTTTTTGATTGAATAATTAGAATGAAAATGAAAAAAAAAATGAATTTTTGAATTGAAAGCTATATGTTCACGTTATATGTTCAGTGTATATTAATTACATCTTTTAGAAGTAAAAAGTTCGTGTAATTCTCATTTTTATTTGCAGCCGTAAAAAATAGCAGCAAAAACCAGTGTAAACATGTTTTCACTTAGTAAAAATAGAAAAATAGTGTCTACAATTCAGAAATCATTTCTCTCAAATGGTAAGCGAAAGTAACTTTTTAAAGACCACTTTTACGGACAATGGATTAATTTAAATTTATAGGAGGACGCCGATATTTATGGAATGAAATAGAACGTAATATTGAAGATAATAAAAATGTCAAAAGATATAATGAAATTGTCATACGAGGCTATGACACGCATTCAAAGAACCCCACAATCTTGACTCCAAGGAGTTCTCTCACTGTGCCCAAGATTCTGATCGTGGGTGGAGGCTACGCAGGTTTTTACGGCGCATGGGAGCTCGAAAAGCGCTTGCAAAAGGATGAAGCTGACGTGACTTTAGTCGATCCAGTGCCATATATGACATATCAGCCATTTCTTCCTGAAGTGGCAGCCGGCTCAATCGAGGTTTATATGTTTAATGTTCTTTTTAGTCAATAATACTATTTTACACAATATTAATATTTAGACAATTTTATTGTTTATTACCTATTGGTGTTTCTTGTGTTTGCTAATTAATTATTTTAGGCTCGCCATTCTGTTGTCGCGCATCGTCGTCATCTCAAACGGACAAATGTCATCACGGCCAAGGTCACGAATATCAATCATGCAAAGAAAGTTGCTACGATCACTCTGCCAGATTCTGATAATTCATATGAATTCGCATACGATCATGTAGTCATCACTGCTGGAGCTGTAACACGTACATTTCCGATTCCTGGTATAGCAGAGAACGCAATTGGTTTGAAGACAATCGAAGAGGCCGTGGCGATTCGTGATCGACTAATGTCAAACTTCGATAAAGCTGCAACTATGTCTCCTGGTCCCGAGCGTGACCGTTTATTGACTGTCATCGTCGTTGGTGGTGGTTTTGCTGGTATTGAGGTATTAAGCTATCGTTTGCAGTTATATATTCATTTAAATAATTCCGAATGAATTTTCTTGTCGATAGGTTTTTGCAGAGTTGCGCTCGATGGCTTCGTCAATCGTCGAAAAATATCCACAACTGAGATTTGACGATACACACTTTCATCTAATCGAGGCATCAGGCCGAATCATGCCCGAAGTTTCGCTACAAACTAGCGAGTGGGTGCTTGATGATCTCGAGAAGCGTGGCGCCAATGTACATCTATATACTCATTTAAAGAGTGCTGTTAATGGAAATGTCGAACTTTCAACTGGTGAAGTCATCGCAAGTGACCTAATCGTATGGACTGCTGGTGTCATGGCAAATCCAACCGTCGTACGTGGTGCTGATCTGCCTGTTGAAAAACGAGGTCGTATTCAAACACGAGCAGATCTACGCGTTGGCACATCAGAAAGGTTCATTGAAGGTGCTTGGGCGGCTGGTGACATTTCTGCTATTCCCGATTACTCTGGAGATGGAATCGATGGATACTGTGTACCAAATGCACAGCATGCTGTGCGACAAGGAAAGCTGCTCGCCAAAAATATCTGTGCAGTACTACGAGGGGAAGAGCCCATAAATTACTTTCATAAAAACGTTGGTGCTGTTGCTGGATTAGGTTTGTACAATGGTGTCTTCCAATCTGGTAATCTAACGCTCGTTGGTTTCATCGCATGGATAGTACATCGTGGCTACCACGGTCTCGCGATACCCACGATAGAACGCAAGTGGCGGGTTCTATGTGATTGGTGGAACAACTTTTGGCTTGGTCGCGATCTCGTAAACTTGAAGACAGTTCAAAGTCCACGATACATCTTTGAAGAATTCGCCGCCCGACCGAAGACTGTCGTGAAGTAACAGAATAAAATTAGAACTTTACAAGAAATTGCTTTTAGGATCAATGTTACATCACTAGAAGATGTAAGCTTTTGATCATTTTCACAAATTTATTGTATTAATGAAATATTTATTTTTAGCTCGACACCATTCAAAAACACATTTGAATGTGAATTGTATGGAATATAAAATATTTTGTAAGTTAAGTAATGGGATTGAAGCGTTTGAACTTATCACACGAAGTAGGTATGACAATTTAAGTAGCACACAATAGAAATTCCATTACATTAATTTCTTGTATTTTTTTTTAGAATTTTGATGATAAAGCGTTTCGTGTATGTGATGAAAATTCTTCGTTGTTACAATGAAAATGTGATGATTTTACAAATAAGATTAACAAGGACCGAAATAAAAGAACTTGCAATTATTTTGAATTGAGCATAGTAGTTGACACTACCCTCACTTGCTTTCTATATCACCTGTATATTTTTTTTGAGCTTCACGTTCCGAGCGACATCTCTATGTGCTTGGCATTGAACTCGCGATCCAAACGAGCACCAAAGGCAATTAAAACATTTTTTTTTTTGGTGCGAAAAAGTCAAAAATGTCAACTGATTTTGTGTGAAGAAAAACCATGTGATATGCAACGTCCTCGCAGTTAATTTCGATGACACAAACTGTGCAAAGTAATTTCAATTTACTTTCCATCACAAATTCACTAAATACAAATAATAAATCGGTTTTTGTTCAATTTACACGGTATATCTTTATCGAGCGTAAAATGACAGACGTCACAACAAATGATTCCGTATTCAAACTTCAAACAATTAACATTCTACACAAACTTTTTGTTCTAATTTTCATGAGCACATAGAGATGGCGCCATCATGCAGTTTTTGACATTATTTGCCATTGTAAGTGATGGTAGAGTTGACAACTCTTTTTTCATTGAATGAGTTTTTTCTTAAAATAAATAGTTTTTGTTTGATCAAGATCTAGTGACTCTGCTTAAAAATGGGATGAAATGTGGCAATTTGCTTACTGTGAAGTAGCTCTCACAAGGTGGATTAGCAATTCTTCTTATGTTTTTTTTTTTTTTCGAAAAAACATCCCGAGAACTATAATCCTAGGGGGAAATTGCGATATATATATTTGTAATTTATTGGTAAATATTCTTCATATGTAACATAAATCACATTTACGTCAAGAACAATTTTATGGAAAATGTTAACGCCGAACATTTGGCGGATAAGCAAAGCAACTGTGCCCGATAGGTAAGACACCAATATTGATTATCCTAATTACATTGCATTGACTTCGTTGTGCACAACATTTTACATGAAACAACAAGAGATGATGCTTTGGCTATTTTCGAAAAAAGCAACATGTTTTTTTTTGGCAAATAATAAAATGTCGATTGCAACAAAGAATACGACGCATTCATATGGTATGCAACGTTAGATGAGAAATTTGTCGCCAATGATGTGATGCCACAATTGGAGAATATCGGTCCAAAATCGTTAAAAATCGGCTTGTTGGAGCGAGAAATGCAAGGCGGTGACATCTTACCAGATCAGAAAAATCACGTCAAACTATTGTAATTTTATCACCTTACTCCATTGAATATTTTGATAAGCTGAAGCAACGCGAATCAAAGGGTCAACACTCGGGTAAATTTTTAACAGATCTTCAGTTATCTACTTGTGGTATCTATGTCTTTTTTTTAATTTACAGACAAGGGAGACATAGGGCGTATCAAAAAATTTCAATCGGAAATAAGTGCATATTTAACTGCCAACATCAATTGCATTAGGGTGAAGAACGCTTTTTCGATAAACTCCGTTTGGCAATTGCACATTCAAAATATTTCAAACAGTTAAACATGATTTGGTTTTGTTTAATTTTTATTTGGAAATCGTTTAAGTAACAAATGTTAGAATATTTTTTAGTCGTTTTATATCAGTAGAAGTTAAGACGTGATTTTGTTGACTGTTCATTGATTTTCAAATTTAAGTTTTTATATTTAAACAAAGCGAAACCAATTGAAACAAATGAAATAAAGAAAATTAAGATTTTACGTTGAACGTCATTTTTACAATTTCACATCCTGACTCACTAAGGCCCGCTTGGAGAACATCGCCAGCACGAATTTGAGATGCACCGTCTGGTGTTCCAGTCATAATAAGGTCGCATGGTTCCAAAGTCATGTATTTTGATAAGTATGAGATTAGTTCGAACGAATTGTAAATTAAATCTTTTGTATTGCCCGTTTGACGTCGAACACCATTTACATTCAAATACAAATCGAGATTATGTAAGTCTTTCACTTCATTCAATGCAATGAATCTGGACACTGGATTGGCGGTATCAAATCCTTTGCCCATGCTCCACGGAAATCCATTTTTTCGTGCTTCATTCTGTAAAAAAAAACATCAAATACAATATCGAACACATTTGTAGAACTAAATGAGTATCAAAATAATTCGGGAATTGTTTAACGCACCAATTCACAAAAGGCTGAGAGATCTAAACCCAAACAGTATCCTCCAATGTACTGGTGTGCTTCCTCTACGGATACGTCCTTACATTTTTTGCCAATGATAACGCCAAGCTCAACTTCATGTTTGACTAGAGTCAACACTTCGGGAATCTAAAATTTGGTCATAAACTATCAAATTCCATTGCAAACATTCAATAATGCTTTCATTCTTACAACAATATCTTGACCCTCAGTAATATATGAGCTGATTGGCTTTAGAAACATTACCGGAGCTTCAGGTTTTTTAACATTTGGATTGCTCAAAATGTCACTGTAATCGAAGCGATAAAATGTATTTTATTTCAAATTATTATAATTATTGGTTTTCTAGAAATGTTTATACAACTAATGAAATTAAATTACGTATAATTCAGAGCTGCACCGAGAATTTTCTTTCCATTTTTTGTAAAATCTTCCATTTTTAATAATGAATTTGGTTTAAAAAGAAAGAATCTACTGAACCGACCGAACATTTTTCAACGACATATATTTACAATCTCGTCAAAGTAAAGCAATTAGAACAATCAACCACAGTCATATAGATAAGAAAGATCAGCTGTTGACGACACTTACAGATAATAAATTAAAGATTGTACAATATTGCTTTGCTTTTGGCAGTTTGATAATCAACATGAATTTAAATAAATATTATGCCAATGAACAAAGCGTTATAGGAAAATGGTTAAAGCATTCGGTTTGAACTCGATTGAAGTAGAGTGAAATTCATAAACATGTTTTTCCGATTTCGTGTTTTGAAGAAAAGATCTAAATTTTTATAAAACGGATTTTTATTAAATTTACACAATTCAACAATTTCAAAACCAAACTAAATTATTTAAATTGTTATAACTCTTGAAAAACTCTTATTTGATGTAACAATTTTGAAAAAGTAAAAAAATCTTATTGATTTCCATTGATCTAACGTGTAAATGAATGTCAAAATTTAGAGTGCACCACACACCCGTTTGCACTCATTTTCAGTATCGAAAAAATCTTCGTCGCCAGAACAATCGCCTAATTTTTTTGATTCACAACGATTGGTATTTTTGTTGTAAAAAAACTTCTCCTCTTTCAGTTGACACAATCCATTTTGCTGGCGGGCATTACATCGGTCGTCAGTAGCTTTTTAATTTTGGTTAAAATAAAACATTTCCGTTATATTTGTAATGATATAGTTTAATGAATATTACCTGATACAGAGCAAACAGCTACCAAAACAGCAAAGATGAGGAAAATATAAAATTCTTTCATTTTGATTTGATTGTAACAGTGCCGAGATGAGCAAATAACTATTCAAAACGAAATGAGATACACTTCGTTTTATGCCATGTTTGCTCTTATCATAATTTTTAAATTCCTCTCACCTAGACTCTGTTCGAATAAAATGCATATGACCTGTAGGTCATTTTCACAATACTTATTATTAGTAAACAAGTAAAATCGACAGTATCAATATTGGCTATCAAGGGACGAGAGTAAATAGCACCTCACTTGAGTAATAATAGCCGGTCATACCTTCCTTTTGGTGTGATGGTTGGGAGTAATGTGTGTTTCATTTTAACGCTAGAATATTGTGTAATGGGAACTTTTTGGCATGAGAAAACCGAGAGACATTTCCTTTGCAAAATATTATAATATATGAATTTTATTCAATCCCTATCAGTGTACCCAGCAAACAATTGATAGGGCAAATGTATCCATTATGAAGCACATATTGACGGTCGTTTTCGGGGTTAGATTCGTGTGTAGTTTCAGTCATTTCCATAGGTTTGGCATGGTGGAACATTCAGGTGTGAAAACATGGAAAAAGGGAAAGACAACCATTAATATCAGTTGAACTGGGTATAAAATGATTTTTTTAAATTAAAAACTTTACTCACCTACGGGCACTCCCCCTCCGTACAATGTTGTACTATTGTACAACTAGACCACAAGACTTTATATAGTCTGTTCATGTCTAGCTAAGCTAACTATAATAATTAAAATATTTTATTTTATGTAATTTTTTGAATGTATGATTAATTGATGATGTTTGTTAGTTGACATTGTTGTTGTAGTCCGGCGGTCTTAACAATGAAACTGGCAATGGTACATCAAAGATCCGGCAAAGTCCTATGTAATTTAAAGCAAATACATTAAATAATGAATATTCTGTTTCCAATTGATTCATACCTTTGAGCATAATGCATTTTGCTGCAACAATATCTCGGTGCCAAGTAACTGTTTGTGGAACAACATCATCATCATCAACATTTAATGGCCAATTTTTGTAGGTAACTTTAACCTTTGAGATTAAACGCCCAGTCCGAATTTTTTCGTTCACAGCCTCACGATTGCCATCGATAATTTGTCGCTTAATAATTGCACGTTTTCTTCTCAAAACACGTCTGTTGACCGTTGACACAATGATATCTGGCAGTCCAGCGACTGAATCTGGCAGGCCATCAATCTTTTTCGCTCTACAATCGTAGCACACTTTAAATCGATCATCTTTTGTGTGCCTTGGAAAACGTTCCTGACAATTCGCGCATGTTTGTGATGTTCCCCATTCATCTTGCATTTCAACTTCTGAATGTCCAAGTTTCTTAATGCTCACACGAAACTTACGCGATCCCGGACATCTTTTACGCTTTTTTATTCCAAACGGTCGATCGGGTTTCATCGCCCAAGCACCAAATTGAACCAACGACGGTTTGTTGTTTGTCACACGCACGGCGATTTGATCATTTACTCTGGTCGAGCGAATGTGATGGTCTAAATCCAGTCGTGCATATTCACGCGTCGCATAAGCTGCCATTCCTTTTCGTAACATTTTAATGCGATATTCAATGTATGATTTCCATGTTGAATTACGTGGTGATGGTGGACGATATGGGTAGGTTTTGAGATGTTCCTTCTCTTCGATATCAAACCATCCAGCCAACTTTTTCGCTTCTTTGTCTCGTTTTTTCTGCTGAGTTTCCCAATGAAAACGCTGGTTTGGTATTATAATGTTTTCCTTCAAAATGCAAAATGATACAAAAAACTATGAGTTTCTATTCAAAACCATTTCAAATTACATTTCAAAATATCTTACCTCAACAGCCGGCTCATCAGGTGTTTTTTGAATGTTGCGACGCACTACAGTTAACCACGATTTTTCATTCGGATCGATTCCAATGATGTATTTCTTGCCAATGAGTTTTTCCGGCCCCCGATTCGCTTGGGTTGTTTGCTGTGGTCGTTGTTGTCGCTGTGGTTTCTTGTACATTATGGATATTGAAACACTATCGGTCAAAATCTGATGATGGAATGGTTTCGATTTGCCCAATTTATTTATTTTACCGACATCGAACAACATATTCCATAGACCTGATCGATCAGTTTGGGTGTAGTACTTTAAATTTCTCTTATTCATCCGGTTGGTCTACGTATTGAGAAAAGAAGGCACCAAATCAAGCTCGTTTACAATTTTATAATACAAGTCCTTAATGTCCAATCGCACGTTTTTCAAATGGTAGTCGCATAATGGTATAAGAGCAAAACTGCTTATTTTTGGTGGTCGATTGATTGTTGGCTCTTGAAAGTTCGGATTGTTACGAAACATTTCATGAATGGTATACCATTGTTCGGCATGACTGTGATACACTTCTATTTGCCGTTGCATTTGACCGAACAACCACAGTGATTCAAACCAACGATATTTTGCGAAAAATTTCATACTCACTGTTCCCGACCATCCAATTTCAGTCAAATCTCTCATTAAAATATTGAATTTTTCAACGCGTTGTGGATCCACATTATTACCATTATTACCATTTGTTAAATTCTTAAATCGATATGAAAACTCTTTGGCATTTCTGATGTCGATGTTATCAAATCTTGAGCCATTGTTGAATCGATTGCGATACCAACAACGCATTCGAAAAAAATTCTCAAGTCGTTTTTCACACCATGTGTTGGTATTGATTTGAATGTTTGTGATATATTGTTTATAAAAATATCTTAAACCATTTCCCAACTTTTCATCATCTGGCCATCGGAACTGTTCTTCACTGTTTCTTTCTACCATGAAACGAAACTCGGGCAATATCCGATATCGACTATTAATATTGTTAACGTGTTGGTTTAATACCGCTCTGAAACAATCGGCAATGAACAGGCTTGGATGTGGTTTCAAAAAAAATGCACGATCGTCATTATCAAGTGCTTCATTCAAAATAAAAAGAATAGAAAGTGATGCCAATGCTGCCACTTCTGTCATTTGAACACTGCGCTCGAATAGCATTTTGGTCACAACTTCTCCAACTCTTTCAATCCGTTCATGTTGTTGTCGCAGGATTGTTTGAAGTCCACATTTTATTACAACGTATTTGCTTTCTTCTGGTTGATTATCATCGAGCTCGTCGTCATCCATGTCTTTTTCTGTTCATTCTCAAAAAACTGATCAAATTATTCGAAAATAAAAAATAGACACAAATTTAGAAAAAAAATGCAACAAAAAAAGCATAGATTACGAATAAAATGAGATCACAATTTAAATGACAATCACTTATATCACAATTCAAATTAATCACTTCTTACCTCAACGATGTCACTCTGTATTCTGATTCAAATGATGAAATGTTTTCCAATATTCCGCAGATGAAAATTTTGTTGGAATATTCACCGTCAATTTTATGAATGCTTTCTTATTTTGAAATAACAACAGAGACAATCTCAAAACCAACAGTGAATTTATCCGTTTAACATCGAACAAACAAAATCATTGGAACAAATGTTAGCCAAAAATGACGACAAACAAATTGTTTCATACTCTAATATAAACACTCACACATAATTCTCAAGAATTCATTTTACAAGCAAAGCACAATTTGTAACAAACAAAAAATGAGAACACACTCATATCACAATTCAAATGAATAACTTCTTATACTATATAACGCTGTGTCCTGATTAAAACGATGAAAATGTTTTTTTTTATTTTGAAATGAAAACAAAGACTGTCACAAAACGGACTGTGAATCTTTCCATTTGACATCGAGTGACTTCTACAGTTACGTTCCAAACACACTAAACCGTTGCTAAAATGACGATAAACAAAAAATGAATCTCATGTACAAGAATTCCATTTATTAATCACTGAATTTTGTTTTTTTTTTTTCAACACAATGGCAACTTAACCATAATTACTTACCTTATTCTTAACAATAACTTCAAAATATTTTGATGCGAAAAAATCCCTATTTAGTTCGGTGCCGGAATTATAATTTCATACATTGTTCAAAGAAATTAATTGATACGATGCAATGTTTACGAAGCACATTTTGAATGTAATCAGAAAAATCGGCTTCGATATGATACACACCAATACACACAGCTACCAACTGTCAAATGTCGTACACATTCAAACATGTTTCGAATTCGAAATTCGAATTTGAATTATGAAATAAAAAAAATAAAAAAATGTTTCTGAAACTAAAATCAAATCAAACAAATCTAAAAAAAAGGTACATTTATAAATGTATTTCACAGTCACTTGAAATTCCTACGCAATGTTTTTTTTTATTCATGCACAATCGAAACACACACAGAGAGAAGAGAGTAAGATTTGTATTTTCATCCTCTTTTTTTTTCCGGTTTGTTTTTCAAATTTTATTTGCTTAAAATCAATCGTATGAATACGATATTATGAACTCAACGAGTTTATGTTATTTACATTTGTTTACATTGTATTGCCGCTACAGTTTCTTAGAATATAATAACAAAAAGAAAAACAATCGAAACACACAGAAGATGTTGTTGTGTATCGCAACACGAAAAAGCCGAAAAAGTGGTTCACATTATGCCTATATTCTACCTTCCATTTGACACGAAAATTGCCACAAAAATGGGTTAAAGCGTTACATTTTTTAACGTTAAAATGTCCTAAAAACGTTACATATTTGTCCGTTGGGTAACATTGACCTTGAAAAGTATTTTTCTATGCATATAAATAGAGTTTTAAAATGTAATTCTAGAAGTTTCATTGCGAATTTTCATGTATTTATATTCATGATTTATTGTTGAGAAAAAAAAATTGAATCGGCTCAGAATTAAAATTGAAACAAAAAAAAGTACGAGACATATTTTTCGATGTTGTATTTATTTGTTGTTTGTACTGGGAATAACGTATAAAAAGAGACAATATTAAGCCACCTGCAAAATATAATAATTGATGACAACTGAAATATCAATGTTTTCTGTAATATTTAAATTAATGTCCTACGAATATTGGTTCATTTTCTATTTGTATTAAACATATTCAATAAATACAAAACGAATGCGCAGATGTTTGTGTAAATATTCGCAGTATGTAAATGACACGAGATGAACCTTGTCCATTTAAGACCGTCTTTAGTCACCGTCAGATGGGTTTTTGGTGTTGAATTTGAGGCTGCATTAAGCATTTTTCGTCATTTTTTAAATTGTTAAAGAAAATAGAACTAATTTAACTTAATTTTTTTTTAATATGTTGATATTACTTGTGCTCCTTTGTTTAACCCAAGGTTTAACGATAATGTTTCCATGTTATGTGGTCTCATTGCCTCAATATACTTATTTTTCGGGTGGATTTGACGGGCCGGTAACTCAGTGGAATCCCAACAGTAGATACATCGAGTCACCTGTTGCCATCGAACCACCTAGTATTGATTTTCCCATGGCATTTGGATTGCAGCCTGGTGATGAGACACCAATTAAACTCTCAAATGAAGATTCAGATAAAATATCTCCATCGGATGGAGACACTACACCTCAGGACAACAAAAATACAATTTCTTCAATACTTACTTTTATTCAAGCAGCACTAAGTGATATCCACGAAGTGTGTCAAAGAGTAATGAACTTAGAAAAAAATTTCCAGAATTTACAAGACTTTTTCAATGATTCAGCTAAAGAAAATTAATAATTTTGTATTCAAATATTTTTCAACATTTATTTTAAGAACATAAATCAAATTTGAAATTTCATTCAATAGCATATCTTATTTGAGAATTTCTAATTGCCAGTCAATGAGTGTTAATATTGGTTTTGCTCTTTGATGCGGTTCTGTAAAAATAAAATTTAAAGAAAATGTTCCAATAAATAATCGAATTACAAAAATAAATTAAATTGAAGAAAATCTGCTTACTTATCATGGCATAGTGTTGTTCCTTTTGAACTCGAACATAATCCATATATTCTTCGACTTTTATTTCACCAGATACCATCATTTCAGGTAACCAAATCACATCCAATGATCGTTTAATATCTTCCAACAGCTCATTGAATATTTTCTGGACTTCGATGCCAATACCATCCAACTGACAATCGACCAAAGACTTAAGGAGTTCATGAATGTGTTGTTGTTGTGCGAATATGTTGAGAACCATTGTATAAATAACATCGATCAAGGCAATATCTTCAAAAGGATTGCCTTCTTTCAAACTCAGTAGTTTTCGTTCATGCTTTCGTTTGCTTCTGCTCGATCTAAACGATTTTGCTGTGCCTCTTGAACCACCCGTAAATCGCGATGAGTTCATACTTGTTGTGTCTGAAAACATATCGCAGTCATCATCGTCTACATCGCCATTCAACAATTTTTCAGCTTTTTCCTTGCGAATTGTTTGCAATCGAGCAACAAATTTGCTGAATTGCAATTGATCGCCATGGATTTTTTCAATTGTTTTACGTGCAAAGTCAAATAAATGATTTCGAATGAATTCATCCTGTGATTCGGGTAAGCCACTTGATTCCAAGATTGCTTTTTGATAAAATTTTCCATCGCAAAGAACTTGTATGTATTCGATACTATTTGGATTAAAGAAACGCACCAATTCAGCTGCATCAGCAAATCTATTGTTCTCCTTGAGAGCTGGCAATAGTGACCTAAAAGCAAACATATAATTTATCATAAAACCAAGCTGTAGTTTTGCATCATAATTACCTGCACAGATTTTCCGTTTCTTCCTTCGAATACGAAGATTTTCTGGCCAACCGTAAGCATTTCTTCCAATCCAATGTGTGTTTGGCTGATAAAACGGCTTGTTTAAAATCTGCCGTCGAATCTCCTCCTCGTTCGTACATCAAAGTGGCTTCGTAGAATGCGCCTTTCGATCGCAAAAAGTCGGCATATTGAATCACAATATCATTGTAACATTCGTCAGATGGTTTAAATAGTCGTAGTGCTTGTGTGTAGAGATTATGTTTTTCAATCAACTCCAGACATTCTTCTAGCTTTTCAACGCCACATTTCACGATATGTTCCAATGCTTTACTGTATCTCTTTAGATGATTGTCAATTCGATATTTGCGATAATTTTCCTCCAATTGTTTCAGTTCATTCAAAAATGGTAAATATTCTTTTGGATCTTTTTGTGATTTTTGCGCAACAAATAGTACCAAATCAAAATCATACATTCCCAATGCTACATCATACAAATCATTCACATTGACCAAATACAGTAAGTATTTCAATGCTTCTTGTGCAGTAACTGTTGTCTTTCGACCATCAACTGGATTGAGTTCAATTTGTCGCACGGCCCATAGAATTTCCAAAGCTTTTTCGAGATTCTTTCGCTTAACGTGTGCTGTTATCATTGGAAGTAAATATTTTACCGTCGAATCCTGTTCAAACACATTACAGAACTGTTCACAAATGACATCCACTTTATATGCATATACTGTTGCAAATGTTCGATTCTTGAGATGTCGATAGTTACTGGCATACATTGTGACAGTGACGTCTTCGTTCAAAAGATCCGACAAAAATAGATTGAGCCATTGAATATTATCAATGTCTGCAATAAATTCGGGTATGTGAGACAAAAATTTAATGGGATTGTGATCAGCCAAAAGATTTAAGTTGATACGTTGTTTACGCAACAAATCAAAGGCTTTGCGATAGGAATGTGCATCAAGGAGTTCAGCAATAATAACTAATGAAAGTACTCGAGGTTGTATTGTTTCCAAATTTCCACGAGGCATTTGCAAGACGGTACGTGAATCATGTGGTACCGATGTCACCAATCGACCACCTCGTTCAATACGACGTTCGTTGATCACATCCTTCCCATCCAATCGAATGAATTTCAATTGATCAAGCGTGGTAAAGAGCAGGAACTGTTCGGTTAACAAAAATGACGTAACATCTGAAGCAACTTTCTCTCCATCTACATAAAGATTTTGCTGCGTTTTCAATGCAATCACTTTTATTTCACCATGTATCGTGCTACAGTCGATTCTTTCACAGAAACTGCTCACATCAAACAGGAATTGTGGTTCCTGAAGTTTTGATTCCAAAATTTCGATGGATTCAAATTTACCACAAGTTAATTGGTAAATGATTTTTGAACTTTTGTTACATACAACTATGTTTCCAATGATACCATCGATTGACTGTGTGCTTACGATGTTGACTTGTCCTTCACGCAACTCAGAAAGTGACAAAACTGTTGCGTTATCTTTGGTATAACAAAATATGACATGTAATTCATTCAACCAAGTCCAATGCTGATTGAATAATGGAATATGGTCGCCCTGTGCGATTTTATAGCTTTGAATAAGTTTGCTGCCCTCAAGTAAATTAAGATTACGCTCGGGATTACGCTCAAATGTACATTCAAATGTTGAAAATGTATTCGTAGTGTCAACGATAAAGAATCGATTTGAATCGGTTGACTGACGTATGAATCCGGCATAATTTATAGGTGATGAATGAACCAAAGTAGATCCACACATTGGTGGAGGAATCACAGCACCACGGAAGTTTGTTAACAAGAGATTATTACGATCGATAACAGCAACAAGAGCTTGATCATCATCTGTGAAGCCAGTTGAGCGTACAATTGAATGATCCCAACTACCAAAGTAAATTAAAACATATTATTAAATGCATATGAGTAATGAAATTCTGTTTCAAACAAAAACTCACCGATAAACTGAATACTGTAGACTTTGTTCGATCACATGTAATGATTTTCCTTCCAAATAATTGTTATCCCATTGAATCGCTTTGCATTTACCATTAAAATGCAATGTTTGTTTTTGGTACCAATGATAGTTGCAAATGGTGTACAAATAAATCGTCGAACCGGTTGCATGTTCTGTGTAAATGGCCAAAATGTCTGAATCGCCACTCCAGAGTAATTTTTCGACCACCTCTTCTTCTTTTTTAAACGGCAGCACAATCTCTCGATGTCTCAATCCATTTTTCTCAAACAATGCAATTGTGTATTTATTTGGAAGAACATGCGGTATCGCAATCCAATTACCAGTTGGTCTCCAATCGATGACTGCATCAAGACCGGCCAATTTTTCCGAGGTATATTTCAATTTACCTTCTTTGTCAAATACCTTGAACATTCGTTCCGTTTTACCGACAAAACTAATGGCAAAATATTCATCGTCACCACGCCACACAATCGAAATACGTTGATCGAGTACGCGAACATCTTCGACAGCAATTTCAGCTGGTTTTTTATGTGCAGCTTGTTTACCTTCAGTGCCATGAAATTGTGTTTCTTTCTTACCCCATCCAACATTGATAAAAGCCTCATCGCCGAAATTCTCATCCAATAGATTCACCTCAGCAATTGGATCATATGCACTGTTCATGACAACAAGTGAATTGGCTTGTGTTACAAATACAACCACCTCTTGATCATTCGACCATGACATCGCCTTCAAGCCACCTTCACAAAATGTTACCGACTCATCACTTGACTGATGCAAATTATAAACAATAACTTCACCAGCCGCTGTTGCCACACACAATTCATTGTTTAGCGATAGATGTTCGAAACCAACAATTTCATTTTGAAGCGGTGTTATTACGTTTATTTGTTTTTTCGACCAATCAAAACTTAACAATTCATCGTTTGATGCAATAAATGTTGTGCCAGCATTTTCTGTATTCAAATTCATGTAATTCACATTGTTCACGTCTAATTGAGCCGTTCGGCTGTAAAGTAGCTCAAGATTTTTCATTTTCTTGTATAAAAATTGTGCTTACGGTAAAATAAAATAACAAATACGCATTACACGTGCTTGAATACAACTGCACACTAAATGACAGCTAAGTGTTAGCTCAAATGTGTCAAATTGGTTATTTTGACAGTTCGGTCTTCTAGTGGAGAGGGATTTGAGATTGACGCAATTCATGAACAAAGAAATACTTGAAAGACAATGTAACCTTATTTTGTTTCTCTTTTTATTTTTATACGATTGTAAATATTTTAAATCGGATTTTGTTAATATTATTTGTTATCTAACTAATGATTATCTGATAGACAACAATTTTTATGACTGAAATGGTTTTAAAAATATTTTGAATTCTCAATGGATATTCAATTATTCATACAAAGTTAGAGATATAAATATGACAAATGATAAAATGGATTTTGGCTAAAACCAGTCAAAATGAAAGATATTGCGTTTTATAAAAATCTTCACAGCATTATCTTTGAAATGAAAGAATGATTGAGTATCACGTTTGCGAGCGTTTGATTTGGGAGTTATTGTTTTCCATTTGAATTCCCTTAGCTTACGGTTGGCGCAATTTCAGTAACGTCGAGATCCTTGGTTCAAGATCCTATTTAAAGATTCAAATTTATATAAAATTTTTGAATATAAAAGATAATATAATAAGAATAATTCCATGCCAAGCTTTCGAACTTACTCCAACATAACGTGGGTGTGTTTTTTTCGTTCTTTCGGCTTATATTTTGACCAAAATAAAATTGCATTGATCAAATCACTTTTTTTCATTTCGTCATAAATCAGCATGGGCAACAAATCAAACAATTCACACGATGTCATTTCAATAAATTCGTCCGAGGTAAACACTTTTTCAAAATTCACATCGATGAATGCAGCCGACAACTGAATGAGATAATCCATTTTATGTTTTTTGGCAAACAGTATCATGTCGATGCAATTGTTAACAGTTAATTTTCCGCCCAAATATTTGCTGCAATTCTTGATGAGGTTATCATATCGTCGCTGTAAACTACGTAAATTGCATTGTCGGCCATAACGAATAGAGCTCAATTTTGTAGTACTGCTTTTCATTGTTTTACATTAAGTTTTCGTTCTGTTATTAGAGCAAAGTATAGCTTTAACACGTGTCGTGCAATTTATATTCTACATTTTTTCATTTACCTGATTATAATGTAATCCACACCTTTGAAAAAGGTTCGTATTTGCTTAGATATTAAAATTACATCCGATTAGACAAACTTTCACGAAATTTCTATAAGGTAAGTAGAGCGAAAGCAAATGCTGTGTTTGTGCAATAAACACGTATGTTTCGATTGTGCGACTTTTGACATTTGTTATTATGAAAAACAATGCAAAAAATGTATGGTTACAATGCGTTATTCGCGTAATTTAACAATAAGCGGTTAATATGAAATTCAGTATTGATATTCAGAAAGAATGGCGTATTTTCATTGTGTTTAATTTCTGGATTTTGTACAAAAACAAACAGATTTTTATTTATTATTTTTTTTTTTTGTTTATTTATTCTAATTTTGTTTGGACTTAAGCTACTGTGAAAATAAATTTTCTCTTAATAACTAATAAGTGTTCGTAAACTTTACGAATATACTTTTTTTTTAATAAACTACCGAGGTATTTTTCATAAATGCCTGAATTTTATGAAATAAAATCCAAAAAAAAAATGTTTAATTTTGTTTGCGTTAATAAAAAAAATCAATTTTAAATGACATTGAAAGCACTCGTTCTTCTAAAATTGTACAAAATATAAAAATACAAATGTAGAAACGTCCAAGGCTTGCCGATATAAAACAATTGAAAAGAAGGAAATCAATTTGAATGCAAATGAAATTTATTCATCGGTTTTTTCCTTATTTTTATCTTTCTTTTTCTTCTTCTTTTTCTCTTTCTTCGAAGCTTCATCATCTTCAGCCGCTGGTTCGGCGGCAGGTGTTTCAGCTACTTCTTCGCCAGCCTCAAGGTCCTTCTTTCGCTTCTTCTTCTTTTTCTTTTCAACTTTATCGGATTCGCTGACAGCCGTTGTGTCCAGTGTCGTTTCTGGGTCCGAATTTGTACCAATGCTTAATTTACGCTGAAAGTAATAAAATGAAAAAAAGTGATAAGTCTTTTTATTTCTGGATTTGAACTGTGATAAAATAAGTTATTTGGAAAATTGTAAAATCAGTAAGACCAATCGATATATTAATCATAACAACTCATTTAAATAACACTATAGGTGTGTTCATCATGAAATCAAGCATTTTTTCCACTCAAAATACAATTTAAATTTGACTTACTTTGTCGGCTTTTTTTATTTCTGTACTGTCAACGGGTTCTGTTTTTACAGCACCATTGCTGAGTGCACTATAATCAACATAGCCAGTAAGCCATTCGGCTGGTGTATTTTCATTTGGACGTCCATATTTATCCAATTTACCGGCAGCAACAAGTGATTTCTTTTGTGATGCTTTCGGACCAAGACCCCATTTACGTGGATACAAATCACGATCCATGATAACACGCTTGATCTTTGCGCACACACCATGATCACAACTTGACATTGTGGCTGTGGTCATTTGAGCGATTGCTGTGCGAAGGAGAAACATAAGTATGAAAACGTTAAAAATGATTGAATATTTTCTAATTATAGTTTATGATGACTATTTTTTTTTGTTCATTGGACATATAGTAAAATAATACTGTTTTGAAAAGAAAAACCTTACCCAATGCAATAGCTTCTCCTTTTGTAGAAATAATGACAATTTCTTCATCGATTTCAATGCCATCCTCATACCGGAGCACACCAGGCAACATAATTTTGGCACCATAACATACAGCATTGACTGAGCTGTCTTTCATGACAATACGCTTGTGACGAACGAGCAAACCTTCGAGTGGCATTACAACTCTTCTTAATAGACTTTCATCTTTATGATTTTCATATAGATACATGGCATCCAATACATCATGCATAGTTGTTAGGCCATCCTTCTCTGAAACGATACCAGAACGCACTCGGCGAAGTTCCAACATTTGACCACCAACACCTGAGAAAAGAAAAAGGGAGCAGAATAATATTTTAGTAAATGGAATTTTTTTTTTATTGTGGTAGAAAATAGAAATTCGTTCGAAAACTCACCCAAAATCAGTCCAAGATGTACGCACATTGTTCGAATGTATGATCCAGCCTCGCAGCTAACCCAGAAAACGCCCATATTTCTTTCGGTGTCATAATCCAAAAGTTTGCTATCATAGACGCTACGAACACGAAGCTGTCTCTTCACGGCCGATATTAGTGGTGGACGTTGAAAGAGAGCACCACGCAATTTTTCCAAACCTTGCTTAACCTTGGCGACAGACTCAACAGCTGAATGCAGTTTAAATACAGCAACGTACTCTTTTCCAGCGCTTTGTTGTGATTTCGCCAAACGATTGTTCTGTTGTCGAATGCTTTGCTTGGTATTTTCCGCAACAGAGCAAAGCATTCGACAATTATGCCAATGAAATAGCTTCGACTAAGATCCGTATCGAGTAATTCGGAATTATCAATGACTTCGGTTATAGTAGCCTGAGCTGATTCAGCTGGCTGAAAATATCTTGGATAGGTAGTCAATTTCCGGTCGATGTCAATTTTCGAAAAATCGTATATACTACTAAAATGTACTAATTATGTACAATTATGTACAACAATTTTTATGATTATGTACCAACAAAATTTTTTCAGAATTTGGATTTTTAAAAATTGAAAATATCAAAACCCGGAAA